>NC_061102.1:4036750-4044250 GCF_015104395.2 Macrobrachium nipponense | reverse complement strand
CGCTAAGAGTGCAGATTCTGCAAAAAAAAAGGGGGGGGGGCGGGGGGGGGGGGGGTTGCGGCCCCATTTTTACCCCCTCAAAAAAGGGGGCGTTGTCATTTTTTTTTTATTCATATGTTAACATCATGAGTCGTATCATTCATATTATTTACAAGTCTCCTTGTTGTTGAAGAGACGGTTTGGTCTGGAGGTGTAGAGGAGGGGGAGGGGGGGGGGGGGGGGTTGAGGTAAGTAAGTGCCAAAGGCTTTACCAGCTCTTTTACTGCCCTACTGTGTTATGTCACACTTAAGCCCCAAGGGCCTCTTATGCTCTCCGCGTGAGAGGGTGTCGAAAGCAGTTTGTGATAACTGGGCTTCAGATATCCGTAGAGTGTTCTTGCCTAGGGGCTCACAACGTATGCCTTTGTAAAGTGCTCTCTTTTTTGGGTAACAATGCAACTTCATAATATTCTGTTATAACTGAGTATTTTATGGTTGATATTATTTATACTTATTCCTTTGTAAGTGCTCTCTTTTCGTATAATAATAATGCAGGGAAGAAGTTTTACGTAACAATGCAACTTCATTATATTCTGATATAATTGTGTATTGTACGGTCGATATTGTTTTTTTTAGATTAATGGCAAAGAATATCTAAGTCACTAAAATATGAAACCTAAGGTATTAATTATATTAGATTATTAGCAAGGAGTATCAGAAAATGTCTAGAAATAAGCATCCTGAGGAGTAAAAAAATTGGTAAGAATCTAGTACAGATTAATCTCTTCTGCAAAATGATACGTTTTTGACATTTGAAACATTTCTTGAGTTTGAGAGAGAGAGAGACCTCCTCTCCACAAACACACACACACACACACACACACACTGCCTAAGGGAGGCGACTCAAATTGGAGATACCATCCAGGAATTTGTCCAATATTCGAAAAAAGATGAAGGCTGGCAGAATTCCTATAATGCTGCAGTGGGAGGAAGTAATACTCGCTTCTCTCTCTCTCTCTCTCTCTCTCTCTCTCTCTCTCTCTCTCTCTCTCTCTCATTAACTCTTTAAAAAAATCAAATTTCCCCGACTCATTCTCACCGAACGTAAACCGGATATAAGCGTAAAGCCGAACTGCTCGAGTGTGGTCCCGTGTTATCGGGAGTTCCGCAGGAACCGGTTTTGGACCCGGTGTATTTGCTGATTATACCAGAGTAGCATTATTGAAAGCTACTCAGTGATACATGCGGTTCTTGATTCATGGTTGTGTACGTGTGTTTGTTTGTTTGTGGGTTTAATAGTAGGTTGCATAAGACTCAGGGGAATAAGCTACTTTTTTTTTTTATAGTGTTTCTGGTTGACTTTTTCTGAATATGTGTCTGGATTTCGGTTGTTGAAGCTTCACGTGCAAGAAATCCTATTGCAGACTTCATTATGAAGGCTTTTTCATCTAACTATAGTTATTTCAATCCTTAAATGGACTGTATGTATTGTATTTTTAGAGGTTATTATAAGACGATAATAGCGTTTTTGTTTATCTTGAAAAATAAATTACATTAGAATTCATATAACTCTTTCCTCCCTTTTTTTATATTTCAGGTATGTCGGGATGAATCTTGTTCGAGGCTTTATCTTGGTAATTATATACGAGGACTGTTTTTGTGGTTGTATTTATATGTGTGTGTGTGCTTGTGTATTTGTTTGGCTATATTTCTATGTAAGGCTGTTTTATATACTATATATATATTATATGTATATATATGTGTATATATATATATATATATATATATATATATATATATATATATACATAGTGTACGTACGTATATGTACACCGCGTATGCTCAATAGTTTGTACGCTTCAGTGTCTGTGTGTGTTTACCTTTAAGGGACAGTTTGTTTTCACAGGCGCTCATGCTCTTACGAGGCTCCGTTGCCTCACAGGAATGCGAAATCACTGGTCAGGACTTCTGCTTTTGTACGATATAGAGAAGTCCAAGAGAAAGTGTATATAACCTTTGCTTCCATGTATCTCCGTTTGTATGCCATGTATGAGAGAGAGAGAGAGAGAGAGAGAGGAGAGAGAGAGAGAGAGAGAGAGAGAGAGAATTATAGCGGCCATGGATTCATATAAAAAATTTAGAACCGTTAGGAAATATGAAATGCTATGGTGTTTTCAGTGATATAAAGAGAGAGAGAGAGAGAGAGAGAGAGAGAGAGAGAGAGAGAGAGAGAGAATTATACTAGCCATGGATTGATAAAGGAAAATTTGGAACCGTTAAGAAATATGAAATGCTATGGTGTTTTCAATTATTTAAGTTGAGAGATAGAGTGAGACCTTACACCTTACAAACCTTACATCTTGTTCGGGTTGCCCCAGGTCCCTCACTGTGAGGCGCCTATAATGTCTACCAGAGAATTGCTAGTGCATCTTCCGGTATATTTTGCATCTTCCAATCTTGGATGGTCTGGGATGCAGCTTAGATATTTGTCGAGCTTATTCTTAAACACAACTACGCTCACTCCTAATATATTCCTCAGATGAGCTGGCAACGCATTGAATAGACGCTGCATTGTCGATGCTGGTGCGTAGTGGATTAATGTCCTGTGTGCTTTCCTTAGTTTTCCTGGTATAGTTTTGGGCACTATTAATCTACCTCTGCTTGCTCTTTCTGATATTTTTAGCTCCATGATGTTTTCGGCAGTTCCTTTTATCTGTTTCTATGCCTTAATTATCATGTAGCGTTCTCTTCTCCTTTCTAGACTATATAATTTTAAGGATTGTAGTCTTTCCCAGTAGTCAAGATCCTTAGCTTCTTCTATTCTAGCTGTAAAGGACCTTTGTACACTCTCTATTTGTGCAATATCCTTTTGGTAGTGTGGGTACCATATCATATTGCAATATTCAAGTGGACTACGAACATACGTTTCATAAAGCATAATCATGTGTTCAGCTTTTCTTGTTTTGAAGTGCCGTAACAACATTCCCATTTTTGCTTTGCATTTTGCCAATAGAATTGCTATTTGATCATTGCATAACATGTTCCTATTCAACATCACACCAAGGTCTTTAACTGCTTCCTTATTAGTGATTGTCTCGATATTAGGTCTCCTATATGCATATAGCTTTCCTTCTTTACCTCCATAATTTATTTATTCAAATTTATCAGAGTTAAATACCATCCTATTTACCTCTGCCCATTCATATACTTTGTTAAGGTCTCGTTGTAGTGAGTTCGTATCTTCATCACAAGTAATTTTCTCTTCTTATTCTTGTGTCATCGGCGAAACTACTCATTACCGAGTTCTTAACATTACTGTCTATGTCTGTAGTCATAATAACAAACAGCAATGCAGCTAGCACCGTACCTTGTGGCACACCGGATATTACCTTAGCTTCATCCGAATTCTCATCGCTTGCAATAATTATCTGTTTTTTGTTGTGTAAAAATTCTTTTATCCATCTTCCTACTTTTTCCATTATATTAAGTTTTCTAATTTTCTTCGCTAATATATTATGGTGTACCTTATCAAAAGCTTTTGCAAAGTCTAGATAAACCACATCTGTTTCTTTTCCGTTTTTCATATTTTTGTATATGTTCTCACAGTGGACTAACAGTTGGGTTAGTGTACTTTTTCTGGGCCCAAAACCATGTTGTCTCGTAATATTTTTCTTCATTACCCTTTCATACACTTTCATAATATATGATGTTAAACTCACAGGCCTATAATTACGTGTCTCTAGTCTTGATCCACTTTTGAGAGTAGGAGTAATATATGCTAATTTATGCTCATCATAAATCTTGCCTGTATGTACACTTTGCCTTAATAATATTGCAAGCAGCTCTGGGATAGAATGAACTACTTTCTTTAACAAAATAGCAGGGACACCATCTGGCCCAGCTGCAGATCCATTTTTAATTTCATTAATAGCCTGCACTATATCGGCTTCATTAACATCTATGTCTGATAAATATTCGCTATTTTCATCCCTTACGAAATTATACCCTATACTACTTTCTTTGAACTGTTTTTCAAGGCCCCTGGCATCTTCAGTGGCATCTTTATCTTGCCACAGGTTGTCCAAAGCAACAAATCCGACATTGGTTAATTCGGCTTGATAAGATACTATTGCTCCAGGGGCTACCCCATCAAATGTGACACTGGTGACGGCGGCTCAATCAGATGCGATGACTCTAGGGTAACAGAAACAGTTCTCTCAGAACCTAATTCCTTTCTGAAGAAAAGATCCTTTTCTTTGAACTGTTTTTCAAGGTCCTTGGCCTCTTCAATAACATCTTTATCAGGTTGCAGGTTTTCCAAAGCAACAAATCTTCCATTGGTGACTGCGGCTCTACCAGATACAATGGCTATAGGGGTAAAATAAACAGCTCGCAAGGAACCTGGTTTCTTTCTGAAGAAGAGGTCCCTTTCTTTGAACTGTTTTTTAAGGCCCCTGGCCTCTTCAGTGGCATCTGTTTCTTGCCATACTGATAGATTAATTCATTTTTTCTATTCACAGAGTCTTCTAATATCTTTTCTTCTCCTTCACTTGATGGTGGACATCGCCGACTCATTCCTTTAACTGTTTTGTTTCTCCAACAGTTTTTGGTTTCCTTCTCTAGAACTAGCTTTGGTGAATAGGCGCCTCGTAAATTTTCCCTAAGACTTGGAGTACTTCGGGTTTGATCTAATTTCCAAAGCCCCTGGCATCTTCAGTGGCATCTTTATCTTGCCACAGGTTGTCCAAAGCAACAAATCCAACATTGGTCAATTCGGCTTGATTAGATACAATTGCTCCAGGGGCTACCTCATCAAATGTTACAGTGATGGCGGCTCAATCAGATGCGATGGCTCTGGGGTAACAGAAACAGTTCTCTCAGAACCTAATTCCTTTCTGAAGAACCTAATTCCTTTCTGAAGAAAAGATCCCTTTCTTTGAACTGTTTTTCAAGGTCCTTGGCCTCTTCAATAGCATCTTTATCAGGTTGCAGGTTTTCCAAAGCAACAAATCTTCCATTGGTGACTGCGGCTCTACCAAATACAATGGCTATAGGGGTCAAATAAACAGCTCGCAGGGAACCTGGTTTCTTTTTTGAAGAAGAGGTCCCCTTCTTGAACTGTTTTCCAAGGCCCCTAGCCAAGATATTCACTGGCATCATTTTCTGGCCTCAGGTTCACCAAAGTAAGAAATCCGACATTGGTCACTGCAACCCGATTATATGCTGTGGCTCAAGGGTAAGAGAAACAGCTCGCAAGGAACCTGATTTCCCCCTAAAGAAGAGGTTCCTTTCTTTGAACTGTTTTTTAAGGCCCCTGGCCTCTTCAGTGACATCTGTTTCTTGCCATACTGACCATACTGATAGATTAATGACGGTTCTAAGTTTACTTTAATTAATCATGGCTGGTATAATTCTCTCTCTCTCTCTCTCTCTCTCTCTCTCTCTCATCTTAAATCACTGAAAATACCTTTCATTTCATATTTCTTAACGATTCCAAATGTGCTTTTATTAATCCATGGCTAGGTATACTCTCTCTCTCTCTCTCATCTTAAATCACTGAAAACACCATAGTATTTCCTATTTCTTAACGGCTCTAAGTTTACTTTTATTAATCATGGCTGGTATAATTTCTCTCTCTCTCTCTCTCTCTCTCTCTCTCTCTCTCTCTCTCTCTCTGCGTCACCAGAATGATCGCTGTGTATGAACAAGGTTTTCTTGTGTGATTAGGCTGGAGTGGTGGTGGTGGTGGTGGTATATTTGTTCTTACATTCGCCCTCTTGGTCTTGAGTCCCGCTCATGCAGGGGCTACGGTCGTGGCATGCATTCGTAAAGAGCTGGAAGCAGGAAGAGATTGCGTTTGTTTGTGTTAGCTTTGGTCTCTTTGTGTGTGTGTTGGAGTTACAGACACAAACAAGATTGGTTTGTGTTTTAACAATGAATTTAAGAGAGGTTATCTATGGAGTATTACCTACATGGCTTTGTTTGTGTACAAAAACTCCATTTGATTTTTAGCATTGAACAGACAAGATTCCATTTGTTTTTATCAGTAAGAGACGCTCTGTATGGATTATGTGACTTTGTTTGTGTGTATGGGAATTACAGACACAAGCAAGATTGGTTTGTGTTGTATCAATGAATCTAAGAGAGGCTCTGTATGGAGTATGTGACTTTGTTTGTGTGAATGGGAATACTGACACAAACAAGATTCCCTTTGTTTGCCTTCATTGATCTGTCACATTTAGCTGGTCTGCGGATTAATTTTCTAACAGTATGGAATCTGTCGGCCATTACAACCGGTATCACCTCACGCGGAACACTGTAGGCCTTACTTTAGGGTTGTTTCAGCGTCCCATCGGCCCCTAGCTGCAACTTCTTTCATTCCTTTTACTGTACCTCCGCTCTTATTCTCTTCCATCTGAATTTCCACCTTCTCTAACAATTGTTTCGTAGCTCAACTGCTTTGAGGTTTTCCTCCTTTTACACCTTTCAAACCATTCGATTTTCAATTTCCCTTTCATCCTTGCATGAGCTCGAAGATCCCGGCGCTTGGCCGGTGGTTTAAATTGTATATTCTCTTCCCTATTGCATCCGGATTCTCTCTCTAGTCATTCGTTTCAGAGCAGGAACTTGGCCAACGGCTTAAACCCTTAGAAGTTCATATTTGCCGGACACCAGTATCGGATGAATCAGTAAGCAAATAAACGAGAGAGAGAGAGAGAGAGAGAGAGAGAGAGAGAGAGAGAGAGAGACCAAACTCTTTCGTAAGAGTTTTTTAATGATTAATTTTTTAATTAATATTTTTATTCATATGTGGGTATATACATACATACACACACACACACACACACACACACACACTCACACACACACACACACACACACACACATATATATATATATATATATATAGATATACAGATATAAATTTTGTATATACTTATATATATTTTTTTACTATAATGGGTATGCACAGAGATTATATGAATATATTTAGGTATATATATATAATATATATATATATATATATATATATATATTTATTTACGTTTTATATACGTATAGTAATGCATTTAATATATATATATATATATATATACTATATATATATATATATATATATAACATAATTATCATAGATATATAGGTATATGTATATTACGTTCTATATATATATACATACATACATACATACATACATTAATCAAATAAATGCATAACCCAGCAGGCCTTCTCTCAATAACATCGTTTCCATAGGCCTGGCGAGTGACCGGAGTTTTGAGGCGTCGTGAGATATGTAATTCTTTTTTTATTTTTTTGTATTTTCTTTCTTCCTTCATCTGGGATGTGGGAGCTGTTTGCCTCTGTCGAGTGTCAACACAGCTGGGCTGGGTTGGGCCTGGCTGTGTATTAGAATCCTCCTAGAACCGGATTTGTATCACGGTCTATTAAGGTTCCTCTCTCTCTCTCTCTCTCTCTGTGAGTCTTTTCCCTTTACTGGTTTTTCAAACGAAATAAGTGAAT
>NC_061102.1:4021750-4031750 GCF_015104395.2 Macrobrachium nipponense | reverse complement strand
ACCTAATGATGTAACTTTTATTTCCCGTAACGGTTCCAGTTTTGTTTGACGATGTTTTCTCTCTCTCTCTCTCCGTAACTCCTGTCTGTCACATCCTGTCCATTGTGGCGTATTCTGTAAAGCGCGGATTTTGACGTTTTGTCTATTATTATACTACTTCCAGCCTCCTCTTGTCATCGCCTCTTTTTCTCCCTTCTGTTTGCTCTTTCGCCTGAGTAAAAAAGCAAACAAAACGACGGAAGTAACTCGAGATGAACTTAATTTATTTAATTTAACGGTGACAACTTCCCGTCGATTTTTGGTTTGAAAAGATGGATTTTTGTATTGCAATTCTTCCTGTTATGCTGTCGGCAGCGTTTGGTCACACTCGGCCTGGTTGCAGAATATTCTAAAACGTGTCAGTTGTTGTTGTTAATAATAATAATAAGATGATGATAATAATAATAATAATAATAATAATAATAATTTTTTTTTTTTGGTCTATCACAGTCCTCCAATTCGACAGGATGGTATTTACAGTGTGGGGTTCCAGGTTGCATCCTGCCTTCTTAGGAGTCCATCACTTTTCTTACTATAAGCACACTCTTTTCAGATTCCTTCTCAAGGATCTTGGGATCGTGCCAAGTGTTCCTATGATTATGGGTACAATTTCCACTGGCATATCCCATATCCTTCTTATTTCTATTTTCAGGTCTTGATACTTATCCATTTTTTCCCTTTTCTTTCTCTTCAACTCTGGTGTCCCATGGTATTGCGACATTCAATGAGTGATACTTTCTTCTGATTTTGTCAGTATTATTATTATTATTATTATGAATTATTTAATTAATTAGTTAAAAAATCCTCGTAGTAGCACGAGTCTTCAAATGGAGAAACAAATCCACAGTTTTGTGTAACTGTACAAATATTTAAATTTTAAAAACAGCAAGGGTAGCTTTCGGGAATCCGGTCGGTTCCCCTTATCAATCTCCCCTTATCAGATTGATAAGGGGAACCGAACAGATTCCAGAAGCTATCCTTGCTGTTTTTAAATTTAAATATATGTACAGTTACATAACTGTGGATTGTTTCTCCATTATTATCATCATCATTATTATTATTACATAAGGACGATATGAATTCCTAAAAGAAATATCGGCCTTCCATACACAAAATATTCCATGTCAGCCGCAATTGCAAGGCTAATAAATTGCCATAGGGCCAGTAACTGCCAAACAAATATTAAAATAGCCATATGGTCACTTTTAACTAGATTCAGAGCGTATTTGGAGTGAAATTGCTTTTCTGTATACGGGCCATTTGAACACTGATGAAAATGCAAAACAAATGGGACGTTTTAGTGGTGTAATCGGGCAGTGTTACATTGCTTAGCTAGAAACTGATCCAACAGCAGTTAGTGGTATTGCATAGATTGTCTCAATTATGTAACTAAATGAAAAATATTTATCTTACTGTTAGTAGATACATAGAGAGAGAGAGAGAGAGAGAGAGAGAGAGAGAGAGAGAGATTGTTAATCTATTTTTTGTTTCACGAAAAGCATCCATGCAATTCTTCTGCAAACCTGGACAACATAGCAGTCCTCAATATTTTGGGAATAGTCTCTCTCTCTCTCTCTCTCTCTCTCTCTCTCTCTCTCTCTCTCCGCTTACTAAGGGTACAATGTATATAAGCTGAATTTAAAAAAAAAATCTTTGGTTTCTTATTGTCTGTAGGTACTTTACACATTTCTTTTTTTTTTTACCCTAACCCCCCCTCTCTCTCTCTCTCTCTCTCTCTCTCTCTCTCTCTCTCTCTCTCTCTCTGTCTTGTGCACGTTTGTGTGCATTGTCGCCGGGCACAGTAGAGTTCCTTTGTTTAAACACGATCTATCTATCTCCTTCTCTTCCCTCCACCCTCCCACCTACCCACCCGCCCACAGGGTGGAGATTCCCAAAAACGCCCACCATCTTTTCGTTCACGACGTTCCTCCTATATTCCTTGGTAACCCTCTTTTTTTTATTTATTTATCTATTTTTCGTTACACGAAGGTTTTTATATATATTTTTTTTTTGGACCGATTTATTTATTCATTTTTTGGTGAATCGAAGGTTTTTTTATTGAAAATTTTTTGGATCGAAGGTTTTTTTTTTATTTATTTATTTATTTATTTATTTATTTTTTTGGTAATCGAAGGTTTGCTTTTATTGAAAAAATTTTGGGATCAAAGGTTTTTTTATTTATTTTATTTTCATTTAATTTTTTTAGGGGAGTCTTCAGGTTTCGCCTTATGATTGCATTCCCCCCAAAAGCGTCTCTTCGATGTCATTAATCCCCCCCTATCGTCGTCTGTCTGATGGTCCATATTGATGTTGACACTGGTCGCAAATTGTTTGTTCTGTTGCGCATATAAGCTCACCATGGCACGTGCAGTCTGACATGGGATACTGATGTGTTGACCGTAAAATTCAAGACGGTTTTTTTTCTTATTTTTATTTATTTTTCATTTTTTTTTACTCAGAGACGCGAGCAACAGTTCCTTCTTTGTTGTAATGGCTTGATTTCGGCTAGTTCGTTTGGGCACCCTTAAAATGGTCTTTGAAGACTTATTTTTTATTTATTTTTTAAATTTTTGTGTGTGCTTATGTGGAACATGCTATTACTGGACTCATGCTTTTATTTTCTTTATTTGTTTGTGTGTGTGTCCTTATTTGGAACATGCTATTACTTTACTCATGGGTAACAGAGAGAGAGAGAGAGAGAGAGAGAGAGAGAGAGAGAGAGAGAGAGAGAGAGAGGAGTTATATGTATACAGTATCTGGCGACAATAAGAAATTTACGTTTGCAATATTTTCATCTTATATTTATAATATTACTGTTAGTATATACATTGGTAGGTAAGTAGGTAGAGATGGTATCGCAAACTTGTGGTAATACTGATGTAATTATTATCAATTTTTACGTTTCTCTCTCTCTCTCTGCGGTAGTGACATTACTTTTTTTTTCCAAGTTCATATTACTGACTCACCGATGGTATCGCAAACTTGTGGTAATACAGATATAATCATTATCAATTTTTGCATTTGGCAGTGTTATTTTTCTCTCTCTCTCTCTCTCTCTCTCTCTCTCTCTCAATTCACATGCTGACTGGCACTTAAAAATTTGTATTGCATTCTTCATTAATATTCGCTACCCCCCCCCCCCCCCCGCGAAATATAAATAACTTCAAAATGTGTCCCATTGACAGACAAGTTTAAAAGAAAGACGGAACTGGTTCAGCAGAGTCCCTCAGAATCCCTTGCTTCACTTATAATCCTTCAACTGTGAATTATATAAACTAATATATCTCGACGACGACAGCAGAAGAAGGAGAAGAAGTATCGGTCTTTTCAAGTTCACCCTGATGGACCTGACGCGGGAGATTATTATCAGTCGTCCTCCTTTTATGGCGCGCAGTTGGGAAGCGTCCGAGGTGACGAAGGATTGCTGGATGGGGAGGACACCTTCTTTTTTTTTGGAGGGGGGTGTTGTGGGGTGGCGAGGGGGGCGATATGCCCTCTTGGCCTGAAATTCTCATCTCTGCTATGAATGCAAATTGCTTATCAAGGCTTCAGTGCAAGGGAACTTCTGCTGTTGCGATGGTAGATGTCGAGGTTACTCCAAGGGGAGAGAATGTTCTGGGAATGAAACGAAATGTGTTCGTTAGGAGTTGATTCGCTCTGTATGTCTGTCTGTTTGTCGCTTTACGCCTACTAGAGTTACCCGTGAGACTTCTACGCTTTTTAAAGATGTAAAGCATATATACCTTCATGTTGCTGAAGGTCGATTTCATATATATTCAAATCATTTTAGTACCAGAATTTCATTAAGAAGAGAAGAATCCATTGGAACGCAAATAAAACTCATATCCTGTATGTACGCACAGTTCCTATTTGCAAGTAAAATAATACGGCTTAAAGATAAGTGTGTAAGCTCTTATTTTGGATCAGCGGTACCCAAAAATGATCTACTGACACGGGTTATTGAGTTAAAATTCATAAAATTGCCTTCTCCGTAATGTTGGTCTTCCACTTCTAATGGACGATTGCAATGATAGTCTTTTCCTTGTCTCTTCCTGCGTGACTCGTGTGATTTCGATACTCTATCGACTCACACCTGAGACAAGGAAGGAATGGTATGCGTACGTTTCCTTAAAATTCTGTTGTGTCTTTGCTGACTTGAGTAGGGAATTAGGTGGCTGGATAGTTTTCTCCACATTTAGATCCATTCGTGGTCTTTTCATCTCGCTGTCTAACCAATCTAACTCCCTGTTTTCACTGCCGTATAAGCTGAATGGCTGAAGGTATCCTATTTCTTGGGTTTATAGCCTAGATTTCAAGCATTCATCCATTCGCTATTCATAGCCCGATGCAATATGTTTAATATCCTTTTTGTTAATCCATGAATACGTTGGCGCTAGTGATGATTGATTCAGTTTTAATGATGAAAATGGACTTTTGTAGTTTTGTAGTTGTCTCCTTACAATGATTCCATATACATAGAGCAAAGAGAGGCATTGAATAACCTATAACTCGGTTTTACCTTACAAAATACATATAGCAATCATTATTATCACTAAACAGACTTCAATAAGGGGACAAATTTTTTTTCTGATCTGTGTAATCGTACGCATTCTGAACGCGTCGTCCTCTCCGATAACATCCGTCTTGATACTCCAAATTCCGACCGCTGGCGAGGTTGGGAATTTAAACTGCTGGGAACTCCTGGTTGCCCTTAAAAGCGGGCACGGGCACGGGCAGGTGTTGCCTTGATGATAAATGAGCGGCTTGATTGCGACGAGGGGTATGGCAAATGAAGAATGCTGCCGGGAGATGTGGCTGATCGAAGGCGAGATAAGACGAACGGGAAGGAAATTGCTGTTATTACGGCGTGAGTCAGCACTCCCAGGACTTCGGCAGCGTTGCAATAACGAAAGAGAGAGAGAGAGAGAGAGAGAGAGAGAGAGAGAGAGAGAGAGAGAGAGAAGGGGGGGGGGAAGGTTAAAGCTGCATTATTTCTCTAGGTTCGTCTCAATAGGATAGGATCATCTCAATAACGAGAGAGAGAGAGAGAGAGAGAGAGAGAGAGAGATAGTAAAACTACATTACTTCCTAAGGCTCATCTCAATGACGAGAGAGAGAATGAGAGAGAGAGAGACAGAGACAGAGGACTGAATTACTTCCTAAGGCTCATCTCAATGACGAGAGAGAGAGAGAGAGAGTGCATTACTTCCTAAGGTTCTTCATCTTGAAAGCAGAGGATTTAGCCTGAGTGTCGAAAGATCCAATATTCGATTACGGAGTCTCCCTTTGGGCTTTGTTTATTGGGCTTCTTATAATGAGATATATTGAGGATTTGTATCTCTCTCTCTCTCTCTCTCTCTCTCTCTCTCTCCATAAATAGATATAATTGTCTGAATTTACACTGCTAATTTTACCACACGCTTTATATTGTTTTCGTGTTGCTGAATATTATTATTATTTTATTATTATTATTATTATTATTATTATTATTATTATTATTATTATTATTATTATTATTATTATTATTATTATTATTATTACTTCGAAAGGACCTGAAACTGTGTGAGAATAATAATTATTCAACGAAGAGAGTTGATTTCAGAGGTAATATCCATAACCAGCTAAGTTCGTAAGTTCAAAATATGCACCCTCACATCTGCCCAGAAACTTGTGAATAATGCAGTGATACTGCAAGGACTTTGGAGAGAGAGAGAGAGAGAGAGAGAGAGAGAGAGAGAGAGAGAGAGAGAGAGAGAGAGAGGAGAGAGTGACTCTTATAGCCCCGATTTCCTTCAGAACGACTGGTATTGTAATTAAGCATTTCCTTTACCCCGCTAATTCGCTCTGAAAATCTGACTGTTCCTGCCACCTGTGTTCGAAGTTTTGTTTCTTTCGGAAATTGTTTCGTAATGATTCTCGTCGTAAACCAAATTGGTTTGTTTCATCATCATCATCATTGGCAAGCGAATGCCTCGCAACCTTTTAATTGTCAGTAAGGACAAAAAAAAGTCTCTTGCAACTATGTAGCCTTTAAATTATCAGTAAGAACAACAAAAAATCTCGTCCAACTCTGCAAATGAATGTCCTTCCAACCTTTTAATAATCAGTAAAAACAAAATCAAAAAGTAAATAAAAAAGTCTCTTGCAACAATGTCAAAAACTTTTAGGAAAAATACTTTTGACATAGACCTCGTTCTGATATATAAGAATCCATATTTTTTCAGTAGTTAACTTTAGTTAATTATTTTTTTTCAGCAGTCATTAAGTTAAATATTTTTCTAGGTAGTCTTTATTGAGTTAAATATTTGTTCAGTAGTGTAATTAACCCAAATATTTTTTTCAGTAGTTCTATTTAGTTAATTTTTTTCAGTAGTTTTATGTAGTTAAATATTTTTACGCAACTGTGTTTTTAATCTAAATATTTTTCTAGGTAGTCTTATTGAGTTGAACATTTTTATTTTTCCAACACTGTTATTAAGCTAAACATTTTTTCTAGGATGTCCTACTGAGTCAAAATATTATACGGTAGTGTTTTTCTTTAATGCAAATGCAAACATTTATGTCTCTTTGTCTACTGAACGTCAAACACTGCTCAGGGGGGTATTTGAAACGCTCAAAAAAAAAAAAAAAAAAAAAAAAAAACTAGACAGGTCCACTTTCCCAAAAAAGCCCTGACAACCTGAGCCAGAATAATCCCAAGAGCTCCTCTGATACATCAGTCCCTTTAATGGGTCAGTAATCCGACTCCGGTCAAAAGGAAGAGAAGAAGAAGAAGAATAAAAATAACTCTGATAAACAACAGCGATGGAAATCGGGTTCGTCTCGACGTGACAACAAAAGAATTTAATTCGCTCAGGCCTTCTCTTCTTAATCTCCACTCACTTGGTTGGGAGAGAGAGAGAGAGAGAGAGAGAGAGAGAGAGAGCTTCACATATTTACTGACTCCAAAGAGAATATATTTGAGAGAGAGAGAGAGAAGAGAGAGAGAGAGAGAGAGCTTCACATATTTACTGACTCCAATGAGAATATATTCGAGAGAGAGAGAGAGAGAGAGAGAGCTGCACAAAATAATTGCAGGTTGCAATAAGAAGTAATTTCTGTGAGAGAGAGAGAGAGAGAGAGAGAGAGAGAGAACTGCATATAAAATATCTGCAGATTCCAACTAGAAGTAATTTCTGAGAGAGAGAGAGAGAGAGAGAGAGAGAGAGAGAGATGCACATATATCAGCATACTGTGTATGTGTGTGTGTGTTTGTGTATGTCTGAGAGAGAGAGAGAGAGAGAGAGAGAGAAAAAGCATGGATAACACCGCACAGGAACGCATACCAGAATTCCCACGTGTTGTGAAGACACAACTGGTAATGCACAGAAACAAGGGGAAGTCTCTTTCGTGGTGAACTTAAATTTTTTTTTTCTCTCTCTCTGGTCGCACTCCAGCCATCCTTCTTTGCATCCTATTTCGTTATATGATTATAGCCAGATGCGCTAATTAGGGTTATTATCCTGACGTAGTGTAATCATTCCTCATGTTACACTCTGAAGTATCTTAACTCTCTCTCTCTCTCTCTCTCTCTCTCTCTCTCTCTCTCTCTTCTCTCTCTCTCTCGCTCCTCTCTCGCTCTCAAGATTTAAAAAAATGTAAGATATGCGTTTTCTTAAACTCTATTTTCTAATCACGTAGAATATTCAAATACTCTCTCTCTCTCTCTCTCTCTCTCTCTCTCTCTCTCTCTCTCTCTCTCTCAAGACTAAGAAAGTGTAAGGGAATAATTTTCCAGGGTTTTGGATAATTTATTACATACTTTTGGTAGAGAATAGTATTATCAATGTTTTATTTACTCC
Source organism: Macrobrachium nipponense (assembly GCF_015104395.2). NCBI lineage: Eukaryota > Metazoa > Arthropoda > Malacostraca > Decapoda > Palaemonidae > Macrobrachium > Macrobrachium nipponense. The sequence continues at coordinate 4,023,870 of NC_061102.1, read as the reverse complement.
CTCATTTAAACCTAAACTCCAGAATACAGGAACATTTTCTGTACGATTGTAAAATGGAGAGAGAGAGAGAGAGAGAGAGAGAGAGAGAGAGAGAGAGAGAGAGAGAGAGAGAGAATGTTGTACATAATTCATAGTTCATTTGCATACAGTAATTCAAGTAATGATATGGTGTCATTTAACCTAAACCCGAAAACGCAAGAAAATTCTCGGTTCAAGTCTAAAAAGTGATTGAGAGAGAGAGAGAGAGAGAGAGAGAGAGAGAAGGAGTTTAATGTTGATACTAAGAGCTTGTGTCTATTTACAATGTCACCGGAGAAGGACCCAGAAAGTGATGGGTAGTTATTTATCTTTATGCGCCGAGACAAGGAAAAAGTAAATGCAATCGTACTTCAAGGATGACAACTTATAAGGGACAATGCTTTTAGTTGTTGGCAAATTCTCGCTCCTTCAATGTTCGTCTCGTAGGATTTGGTGGTTCTATAGTTTTCTGTCAGAGAAAACAAGGCAACTACTGTGGCGCCTTTTTCTGTCCGTCCGCACTTTTTTCTGTCCGCACTATTTTCTGTCCGCACTTTTTCTTGTCCGTAATTTTTTTTTTCTGTCCACACTTTTTTCTGTTCGCATTTTTTCCTGTCCGCACTTATTTGTCTGTCCGCACTTTTTTTTCTGTCCGCACTTTTTTTTCTGTCCGCCCTCAGATCTTAAAACTTACTGAGGCTAGAGGGTTGCAAATTGGTATGTTGATCATCCACCCTCCAATCATCAAACATTCCAAATTGTAGCCCTGTAGCCTCAGTAGTTTTTATTTTATCTAAGCTTAAAGTTAGTCATAATCTTGTGTCCGGACAGGCCACCTCCGTTCTGTTGCTGAAAGCTTCATGGGCCACTGCTCATACAGCGTTATACACTAAAAAAACTCGACTGCGCCGAAGGAACTCCAGCGCACTTTTTACTTGTTGTCTCTTGGCAACCATTTATTTATTTTTTTTTTTTTCTTTCTTGCTGAAGAGGCAAAGATGCCGTATAAAAAGTGGGGTTGAAGATGCATACAAAACGAAACCGTAAATTTATCTAGGTTACAAAACAAAAAAAAATCTTCGTGACCATATTATAAAAATTTTAATATAAAAAATAAATAATAACTAAAGATTGGGCTTCTATTCTGGTAGAAGTGCCCAGGATATATTACAATCTAATAGACTTCCCATTGCCCTTGCAATGGGCACTGCAATGCTTGGGCATTGCATTCACGCGAGTACAGAGTACTGAGGCGATCTTGTTGTAGAGAGAGAACTTTATTTTTTTCTTAGTGGAGGCGGCGAGATGAAAGATTATGCGTTAATAAGCCACTTCAAGAGATGAGAGAGAGAGAGAGAGAGAGAGAGAGAGAGAGAAGAGAGAGAGAGAGTTGGAGAGCTGTCTCTTATCTCTTATCATCTGGAGGATGACGTGACTCTGAGCCAGTGACCCCAACTTTATTTCTCTCTCTCTCTGTCTCTCTCTCAAAGTGGTTATCTGTCATCTCTCTCTTTTTCTACTGTTTCTCGCAAACTGTTCGACAGATATTTCTTGTACACACACACACACACACACACACACTCACACACACACACATATATATATATATATATATATGTATGTATAACATATCGTCTTTTTAGAAATTAGTGGCCTCAGAAAAAGGATGTGGTCACTGCCACAGTCTTCCTTTCTGTGCTGCATTGATCTTCCACGATATTAACTGCATCACACACACACACACACACACACATACACACCTACTACATTCATTCTTTCCTCATGATTACCCATCTCAAAACGCTTTCCTTCAGTATTTCAAAAACACTTACCTTTCCGCCACTTCTATATTTCTCCAAATTTCCCACCCTTTCGCATTTAAAAGACCCCGCCAGACCCATTCCCATATCCTCCAAACTCAACCAGTCGAGATCCCATACTACCCCCCAAAAAAACACTTCACCTTTAGATAAATGTAACCATTTTTAAATGCATAAAATATATTTACCTAGTTTTCAATTTAATATGGATAACTATGTATGTGCATATATATGCATATACACTATATATCTGAGTATAAATTTTTGAAATACATAAGAATT
>NC_061102.1:3996750-4014250 GCF_015104395.2 Macrobrachium nipponense | reverse complement strand
AATGATTTAACAGTTTATTAACTTTTTGCCTCCTTGCAACAGCCAATCAGGAGCGTCGTAAGGGACTGGCCTAGACATCCAATGCACGGTTGATGTGAATCTACTATAGTTACCATGGCAACTTATCAAGGCAATCTCGAAGTGTTCCCCAGTACTGGACACATTATGCATTTTGACCTCGTATGTAACCTCTCACCCATATGTAATCAGTAGATCGTGAGATGAACCTCAATTCTTCACCGTCGTGACCTTTTTCGGGGCATACACCCCTGCATGCATTTCCGTTTGTGATACGGTGACCCTTGACCTCGCTATTCTCTCTGTAGACAAATTGTTTTTTAATATGATGAAATGAAGTTGATATGTTAGTGATGTTTTTTTGGGTAAGAATCATTTTAATATCGGTCACTCGGGAGTATTTGTATTTCTCTCTTAGTTATGCTTATTATTGTAAATTTTGTATCCCAATGTTCTTTTGCTGTTTCTACTATATGGCTACTTTATATGATGTGGAAACTACAGTACTTTTTATTTTAACGAATTTGGTTTTCCTCCGTTTTGTAGAAATCTGTCTATCTGATTATCTTGGATTCTGTATGAACATTGTATTCCTTTATAAACAGAATGCTTAACCTTTTTGTATCTAAGTTCCGTATTCTCCAGTAATAAATGAGCTTCTCAAATTGTTTTCTTTCTTTAATATCAATACATCTTTTATTTGACACTAGGCTTTCTTCTGTCGAGCATTTTAATGTTTTTATTCTCCCAAATAACCAAAATATCCCTCATGGCCCTTATACTCACCTCAAGGAACTCCATTCTGTCTGACTTCTCAAATTGTTTTCTTTCTTTAATATCAATACATCTTTAATTTGGTACGAGACTCTTCTGTGGGTAATTTTAATGCTTGCATTCTCCAAAAATAACCAGAATTTCCGCCATGGTCCTTATACCCAACTCAAGGAACTCCACGACGTACCTTCCAACATCCCTTTTGGACGAAGGTACACACCCAGAGCGATTGCCTTTGAGATTCGTGTCTCCTGTAATACAGTGCCCAGGTTACCTCAGGTGACAGGGACACGAGAGGGTCAGCGGAGCCCTTAAGGGGCCAGAAAAAGGGAAAAGGGGGGGCCGGGGGTGGCTGGGTGGGGGGCTGGTTTGGGGGGCGGGGGGGGGGGGGGTGGGGGGGGGGTGGCGGAGCGAACAGCCTTTTTAAGTTAACGTCTGGTGAAATCTGCAAATATAATCTTGGGGGTCCCTGCGTGCGCCGCCGGTCTCTGGTCGAAGCGATCTCTTGAATAGTAATGGTAGAGTTTTATTGCTGCGTTTTTCTTTATTAAAAATTATATTGTTGGAATCAAAATGGCCAGTGGTATCCTCTTTCAACAGTCATTTACTGGCCAATGAAATCCTCTGAATGATAGTAATAAGAGTAGCAGTTAGAGCAGAGTATGAATCAATATTTTTTTTAAATATATTCTGATTTGATATGACTCATTTCATTTGATATGATCCATTTCAGTGGCTTTTTTCAGAGGGATCTTCAATGGAAATAATAGTAATGACAGTATTTTTTAGAACATGGTCAAAATCGATGCTGATTTGATTCTAAACTGTCCAGGTTTAATCTGGTTTATTCCAGCTGATTTCTTTTCTTTTTTTTATTCAGAGCGATCTTCACAGCGCCTTTTGTAAGCGTTTTGTGTTCGCCCGCCTTCCTCTGACAAATGAACAGGCCAGGATAACAGACCTTCAGACAAGTGTGGCCATTTGTTTTCGGGCCATAAACCGTTCTCGGGCTTTTTTTTTTTTTTTTTTTTTTTTTTTTTTTTTTTTTTTGTTTTTTTTTTTTTTTTTTTTTTTTTTTTTAAGACAGTATGCAAGTGGAATCATATCGTTTTTTCTCTCGAGGTTAAGAAAGACAACAAAATAATTTTTCTCTGCTGTTTTAACATGCAAATGTAAAACATTATATATGTTTTACATTTTCATTCTAACATATAAATCATCAGTGTCCTATCTTAAAATTCCCTTATCTTCAACTCAACGCGAAACACCTTTTTCAGACCTTTTGAGGCTTTTTTCTCTCGAAGTTAAGAAAGACAATAGTATTTTATCAGAAATCATTTTTCTGTACTGTTTTAACATGCACATTATATATGTTTACATTTTCGTTCTAATAAATAAATCATCAATATCCTGTCTTAAAATTCCTGTATCTTTACATCAACGCGAAACACCTTTATCAGACCTTTTTAGGCTTTCCTTACCCCTCCCCTCCCCAACAACAACAACAAAAACAACAACACCAAAGTAGTTTGTGGGTTTCCGGGCTGAGTAAGGTAAAAGAACCTGAAGTGAAATGAAACATCAGGATTTAATCAATATATATATAAGGTCCTTCGGCCAATTAGTCTGGAAAAAACGCCTGTCGATATATCCTTCTTAGGATTTGTAAGAAGGCGTTAGGCCTGAATACCATGACAACTTGTTTAGAGAGTGATTTCATATTCATGGACCTGACAGTTTTTTTAAATTTTTTTTATTTACTCCTTCTCTGCATATTTATCAGAGTTTTTTTTTTTACTAAGTGAAGACTGATATAGTTCTGCTGCGTAGTGTTGATTGGTTTTTTCTTATAGTTTCCCCTTCAACCTCCCCGGCTAACGAGACACTCTCCGTGATTTTTCGTCTCACTTTTGTATTCGAATCTGATTTTTTTTTTTTTATTAGACAACGAGAGACATTTCGAAATGGCGATTTACTAGAACGCGTCCAAAGTTTTCTTTAAAATCAAGATGCGTAAACTTCATTCATCTATCTATGTGCCATGATAGGTCTGTCAGACGCCAATAAGCGCGGGACAATGGAAGGTCAAGTAAGGTCTCATGTCTTTTATGCGTCTCATTGTTTAGTATAAGTAAGATCTCATGTCTTTTATCTGCCTCGTTGTTTAGTATAAGTAAAACCTCATGTCTTTTATGTGTGTCATTGTTTAGTATAAGTAAGGTCGCATATCTTGTATCTGTCTCATTCTTGCAGAATACGTTGTAATATATACTTATTAATTTATTAGTTTATTTTTTCTTTTTGATAAGTTGGATCTCTTCTTTCTGTGTTTCTCTTTACCTTCTCTTACCTCTTCCTAATGAACACCATAATATTCTTTGGAAACTTCAAGAATTTCAAGCCAGTGGCCCCTGAGGTGGTGGGCTTGTTCCATATGAATAGGGTTCGTCTTCTGAATAATAATAATAATAATAATAATAATAATACAGTGGCCTCGCTTTTAAAAGGGATTGTGAAGGACAGTTAACCTTCTTTATTAAGTGGTATATAGTGTTTCATCATACAGAAAGGGAGGAGGAGCATTTGCCCCAAATGAGAAGCAGCCTTGAACACCCTTCAAAGGCGAATCGTTTCTGTCAAGAACAAGGTTGGTTGCAAAGTCTTTCCAGCTCGTACACGAACTCTTGCGTTGTGTGGTTGCCTGCTTCTACCAAGGTTATTATCTAGTCTGGGTAGAGTTTTCCCACTTCTATCTCCTCCCCTTTGTTGGTTTTTTTTTTCCTTGTGTGTGTGTGTTTTTTTTTTTTTTTTTTTTTTTTTTTTCTTATGTGTAAGGGTACATTCTTCCGCGTGAGTTCATTTCCTGTTAAATTCGTATTATGTTTTAAGAAACTGAATATACACATGCTGGGAGACAAATCTCTCTCTCTCTCTCGAATTATGTTTAATGTTATAAAAGTGAAAAGTTCATATTTAGTATTCGGCGTCAGGGACCCCGGTAGTTGTGACGCCAGATAACTCACAATCAGTTTCTCTCTCTCTCTCTCTCTCTCTCTCTCTCTCTCTATATATATATATATATATATATATATATATATATATATATACACGTAAGTATGTATAAATGTATGTATATAGTAATACATGCAAATGTATAGCATGAACGTACATATAGAAGAGTTAAAAGTGTTATTGGTCACTCGGTGTGAACCACTTACGGAAATGAGACCTAGAAGACGAAATAGCGAACATTATTATTATTATTATTATTATTATTATTATTATTATTATTATTATTATTATTATTATATTCAGAAGATAAGCCCAATTCATATGGAACAAACCCACCACAGCCACTGGTTTTGAAATTCAAGCTGCCGAAGAATATGACGTTCGTTTGGAAGAAGTTACAGATAATAACAGGAAATACAGAGAGAAGACACCAGATATCAAAAATGAAATAGAAATGTTGATGATGATGACACCGACGAGTTAGGTCTGATCGTTGCCAGATGGGGAGGGATCTGACAGGTTCAAGGGCGGTGTCCTTGAGGTGCCAAGGAGTATCTGTGCAATAGGAGCACGAGGAAGGATTCCCAGGGACACGGAGGTCCTTTGAGGTTGTGAAAAGGAGGGGGAAGTGAAGACGCAAAGTTTGGTAAGGAACTGGATCCTGCGTCAATAATTTATGTGTTTTGGGTTTAGGAATGTAATGGAAACGCGGCGTGATCCGATCTACAGCTTACTCGGGACGCATGCAGGTTTTTCCTCTTTCGCACAGCCTCTAAATTCAGTACTACAAATAAATTAAAACGCTGTGAAATCTACGGTCAAATAGAGCCTTGTTTCACCAATGCAAATTACCACAAATACGCTATGTTGTATTAAATACAAACCACTGAGGGTAGAGGGCTGCAATTTGGTATGTTTGATGATTGGAGGGTGGACGATCAACATACCAATTTGCAGCCCTCTAGCCCCAGTAGATTTTAACATCTGAGGGCGGACAGAGAAAGTGCGGACGGACACACAAATACCCGTCTCAACAGATTTCTTTTACAGAAAGCTGAAAAGAAAAAAAATATAAGTACTCATGACGCAAGAGAAGGTAGAGAGGAGAACTTGCAATTTGAAGGGAATGAAACGCGTAATCTACTTTCCTCTCTCCTCAGGAGCCATCTCTTCCCCCAATTCTGGCGACTCCTCCGTCAAATCTGTGCGGTTGATGGGTTTTTTGATTGCAAGGAATGTTTTTCCAGGGCGGGATGACGGTTGGTGAATGGTCACCCCCTCTCTCTCTCTCTCTCTCTCTCTCTCTCTCTCTCTCTCTCTCTCTCCTCTCTCTCTGTCTGTCTGTCTGTCTGTCTGTCTTAGAGATAAATGAGCATATGATGTCCCCTCGGATGGACAAGTAAGTCTTTGAGACATCCTAATTCCAGTAACTTTCTCTCTCTCTCTCTCTCTCCTAGAGGTAAGTGAGCGCATGGCGTCTCCTCGGTTGGACTAATTAATAAGTCTTTGAGATATCTTAATCCTTGTAACTCCTGGTAACTCTCTCTCTCTCTCTCTCTCTCTCTCTCTCTCTCTCTCTCTCTCCTAGAGATAAGTGAAGGCATGATTTCTCGGATGGACTAATAAGTTTTTGAGACATCCTAATCCTTGTAACTCCTCGTAACTCTCTCTCTCTCTCTCTCTCTTCTTGAAATAAGTGAGTGCATGATGTCTCCTCGGATGAACTAAAAAGTCTTTGAGATATCCTAATCTTTGAAACTCCTCGGAACTCTCTCTCTCTCTCTCTTATAAAATGGCCCTCCATCACTTCCTTACAGCTGATAAAAGCAAGCAGACAGGCAGAAGTCCTGGCTTGACAGATACTTTAATGCATTTCGCCCTTAAAAGGATTGAATGGTTAAAAAAAAAGAAAGAAAGAAAAAAAGCTCTTATGGATAAACCTTCGTGGTTCCAGTAGTAGCTGATGGATGACCCTGGTTAAGTAAAGCCTCAGGTGATGGTGACCTTGAAATCACCGAGGTATTCAAGTGCCTTTGGCTGCGGTTATATATAATAATAATTATGATAATAATGCGGCATTAGTTTAGAGAACGCAAGCATTAGTGAGCGTATTAATAAAATAATGATAATAATGTGAGAAATTACTCTAGAAAAAGAACGCAAGCACTGGTGAACGTATTAAGCTTTATAATAATAATAATAATAATAATAATAATAATAATAATATCATCCTTTATTTCAGGTCAGATTCATACTCTGAGATAGACAGTGTAGTAGAAGCAATACAGTGCTTAAAATTAAGATATAAGATATTATTAGTGGAATAATAATAATAATAATATTAATAATAATAATAATAATAATAATTACCATTAGGGACTTTTTGAAGGTTAAACCTAATTAGTAATTAACAGAATGATGTAAGGAAGTAACCGCATACTAGAGCTTTGGAGTAAGTTGGTTTATCGGCAAAAACTAAACCGGACGCGTCGATTTTTGTCAAATATATTTCCATTGGGTAGAAACTAACCAAACCTCATATTGAGAGGAAGGTGTTCCTCTAACTCTGTTCATTGATATTGGTGATTTTTATCCGTTGTTATTTCTTAACGAAGCATTTATATATATGCACGTTTGATGTATGGTATTTGCCGCAGTCAATTCCTGGGGTTTATAAGCCAGCCAGTCGGTACTCGAGTGGTGTCGAAGGTCGAATGGATGGGTGGGTGGATGGGGGTGGTTGGTTATTCGTGTGGGTGCTGGGGTTTGGTTGGATTGGGTGGGGGAGGTATGGGTTGTAGGCTAGTCGTGCGACTCAGGCGGCGGGCTTGGAGTTGCCATCGATTGAATTATCCCTATTAAATTTTCCCTGATATAATTCCACTGTTAATACTGCGTTAAATTGATATTTTTTTAATGGTGATCAGACATCTTTCGAAGCATTTGGATAAAACAGAAGACAGATACGTTTGAAACAGGCGTTCACAAAGAAAGGATTGTAACAGGTGCGGGCAGCGATGTGCAACTGTTCTCATGCCCGCTCGGAGTAAACCGCACGTGTTCCGTCGATTGCGGAGAGAGAGAAAAAGAGGAAGGGAGAGAGAGGAGAGAGATTTTTACGCTTGCTTTTACGCCATCCTAATAAATTCCGTTCTTGATTCTCGAAGATGCGAGATGAAGTCTCTCTCTCTCTCTCTCTCTCTCTCTCTCTCTCTCTCTCTTAACATTTACGCTTTCAGTCTATATTTTCTCTTTTCTTTGTAATTTTTAACCTTCGTGTATAGGAATGGCAGATATTTTACATAGTAGTGTACTACTGTACAGGGTGTCCATAAAGTATTACAAGCATTTATTGCCTGTAATGGTACTGGGACTTTATGGACACCCTGTATTGCAAACTGCTTAAGATGGTAAAAATAATATTTTATAAGCTAGCCAAGAAAGAAAGCGAGGCAAGAGACTTAGTATACACGTTTTAATTTCCGATTTACATATTTATGAACGGTTTAACGGTAATTTCATTAACGTACATAAAAATTACGTGCGTTAATTATGGCATAGTATATAAAACCTATGATTTAATCACATTGCATATTCATCATAAGAGACTGATTGGAAGGATATGGAATTTATAAGAAAATTAATTTCGAGAAGTTGACCTTGAAAATAAATAAATAACTTGATCATTTGAAGAGAGAGAGAGAGAGAAGGATAGGAGAGAGAAGGGAAGAAGAGAGAGAGAGAGAGAGAGAGAGATTCAGTGTGCATAAAGTTTCGATGCATGACAGATTGAAAAGTACGAATGCTATAGACATAGTTTTTGGATGCAATATGAGAGGGTGACAAGTGGAAAATTAAACGAATTTCGTAATTTCATTACTTAATAATCCTGTGTGTTTATAAGCGTGTTTATGTATGTGTGGAATACAGTATGTAGATGTGCAGAACGATATCACGAATTGTTATAATAATAATGATAATAATGTGGTTGAAATTAATGGCAGTTTTCACGAATTAATCTGTTATTTTCAAGAAAACATGCATCACAGAAGGTCTGCCCCCTTCCCTGCATATTATTATTATTATTATTATTATTATTATTATTATTACTATTGTTGTTGTTGTTGTTGTTGTTGTTCTAAGGGGTCCACAATAATAAAAAATAGATAAAAAAAATTTAAAAAAGCTCTCGCGATAGAGAGTTTGTCCAATTATTATTATTATTATTATTATTATTATTATTAATTTTGTTGTTGTTGTTGTTGTTGTTGTGCTCACATTCACATAGAACAACACAAAATGCCTAAACTTTGCTTAGCCAACACCCACAGACCAATTGTCCTCAAGAAAAAGTAGTGAAAAAACTCATTATATTCAGAATAAGTTAACAACACAATACACATGATAAAAAAAAAACAACCACGTGCATAGACGTCATCATACGACATTCCTCTATACTCTCTTAATTAAAGTAAGAAAATAATATACAAAAAATACTACTCCCCAGAGATCTCCTCTGATCTCCATTTGCGGGTCACGTCGAGTAAATTTATTTTATTTTGAAGTAGTCTCAGCTGCGGAGAAGATAGATATAATGGCATAGTAAGAAGTGGTTTGAATTTAAATGAAAATGGTCGTCATTTTCGTATATATATTATTATGTTGTTTTGTCTGTCTATCTAATAACTGACCTCTTGTCTCAGTATTTCACATTATTTTCTGTTACGTCTTTCGAGTGAACGTCTTAATATTGTTTGGAAGCTTTAATTCCGAAATCATTGTCCCCTTGGTGTGCTTGTTCCGCATGAATAGGGTTCTTCATCTTCTCAGTAATAATAATAATAATAATAATTGAAAGGGATTACAAATTTCGAGGTGGTTATGAACGTGAATCAAAATATTCGCCAATTTGGTAACTTAGAGAGAGAGAGAGAGAGAGAGAGAGAGAAGAAAAGAAGAAGAAGAAGAGAGAGAGAGAGAGAGAGAGAGAGAGAGAGAGAGAGTCTCTTAAATGAATGACACATCAAAATTCCTGGAGATTGGGAATGTCTCACACCTCCTCCTCCTCGCCTCGACTTTTTTGAGATACTGACGCTGTCTTGGTTCGGTTGTAATGTGTATGGTGGGATTATGTCTTGGGTTAACCGACATTCCTTGTTTAGGCCTAAGTCGAAGGTACTAGGTATAGGCCTGGGTAGGAATGCTGGTGGGAATTGTGGGAAGGGGGAGAGGGGGGGGGGGGCAGTTGTTGGGATTGGAGTCGAAAGAGACGGATAGACAGACAGGCAGACAGACAGATGAGAAGGAAGAGTGATTGGATGAAACGGGGTATGGTACTAGTGCTCCTTCAAGGAAGATGCCGCCCGCCCCTTCCTTCCTTATACCCAAGGGCTTTTGGCCGGGGGTTGGGGGCATGGGAGGATGGGCGTAGGTGGAATTGTAAATGAGGAAAGCAGTGGCTCTTCTGCCTCCCTTAGCAACGCTTTTTTTTTTTTCTCATAGGCCTAAAGTTTCTGTATAAGCTCATGACACGACAAATTCAAAGTGGAATAATTTTGAATGACCTTGTTATTATTGTTGACGTCGGCATTTCTGTGGATCAAACGAGAGCTTTTTTTTTAATCATTCCGATTATTTTTGTGGAAATGTTATTACCTGAGAGAAAACTTAATTTCTTGGATAGTAGCCATTGCAGTTAGTACTAGGGATAAAACGATAAAGACACTATTCTCGGAGCAGGAGCGTCGTAGATAGCATTATACTTTGTATTAAACTGTACTTGCTGCCAGTATTCGTATCCATTGTAGTTTACTAAGTGAAACATTGTGATTATTAAAACTCGACAGCGCATGCTCGTTATTTTTGTTTATTTTTTTTTAATTTCACGCCTAATTTGCCAAGTCTACAACTGTTATCGCAAAAAGAAAAAAAATGCCTTTCGTGTGTTTTAACGAATACTTTGTGTGTGTGTGTTTTTTTTTTTTTTTTTTTTTTTTTTTGTCAAGTAATTCGTGGTCGTTTTTAAACAGAACTGATAAAATATATGTACGAGAGAGAGAGAGAGAGAGAGAGAGAGAGAGAGAGAGAGAGAGAGAGAGAGAGAGAGAGATTCCTTGCGTACGTTTTAACGAATACTTTGTGTCATTTGTTAAGTAATTCGTGGTCGTTTTCAAACAGAATTGATACAATATACATACGACAGAGAGAGAGAGAGAGAGAGAGAGAGTTATTTCAATATGTTTAAACCGATAAGCACCACCAGACTTTCAAGTTATCAAAGAAATCTATTTCCTCGAATAAATGAATCTCGCAGCTGACATTCCTGCTTCATTCATTTTGTGGCGAATAGAACAGCAGTGTCGTATATGAATTTATATCTGGGTATGAAAAGAGAAGTTTAGTATATAATTCTCCACTCGTGTTGAATGCATGCTATTCACGGAGGATGCCAGAGGTGCTATCTACTCAACTATCTACCCCGAAGCGCTATCCTGTGTGCTATCGGCCGTATTTCCCTCTGGATATGATTGTGGATTTTCGGTTAATTTTATGCAGTTTTTTTTTAAGAGACTTACTATGATTATGTTTAGTTCAAATCATACGTTCAGTTTAGTGATGTGAGTTTTTTATTTAATGTTAAGCTCGTATTTTGCACAGTCGAATAGTGTCGAAATAGTCTACGCATTAGAAATTCTTTAAGTGAGATCTGCTGCAATTATTACTTTTTATGAGACTTACTATTAGTAATATTTAGTTCTTATAATACGTTCACTTTATTGATGTTAGTTTTTTTTTTATTTAATGTTAAGCTCGTATTTTGTACAGTCGAATAGTGTCGAATATAGTCTACGCATTAGAAATTCTTTAATTGGGACTTTTAGTGGGACCTGCTGCTATTATTACCTTTTATATTAGTAGTATCGCGTCCATTAATGTCAATCTATCCTTAATATTAACTACTATGATTATATTTAGTTCATATCAAACATTCAGTTAGCGATGTTAGTTTTTTTATTTGATGTTGAGTTCTTATTTTGCATAGTCGAATATAGTCTTCGCATTAGAAATCCTTTAAGTGAGATCTGCTGCTATTATTACTTTTTATATTAGTAGTGGTAGTTGTGGGTCGATTCAGTATTAGTAGTATAGTAGTTGTAGTGTTGATAGTACGCTCCTTAATATTAACGCCTATTTATTCTGTTTAATAACATTCAAGGCTCAAATACCTTAAGCCAGTTCTTCCCGTTTGGTGCAACAATCTACCGAAACTGTCTTATTTCGTAAACGTCAAAAGTCTACCAATAGATTCCCAGAGGAAGATGAGCAAATGAGTCTGGCACAGATGAAGCGCCTCAGCGGCGTGATCGGTATGGTCTTGGCCTGCCACCTCGGTGGCCGCGAGTTCGATTCTCGGGCATTCCACTGAGGGAGTTAGAGATGTGTACTTCTGGTGATAGAAGTTCACTCTCGACGTGGTTCGGAAGTCACGTGAAGCCGTTGGTCCCGTTGCTGAATAACCAACCACTGGTTCCACGCAACGTCAAAACACCAAACAAACAATAAATAATTGGATGCCTCGACCAGGATGTTACGAAAGGGGGATTGATAACAGATCGGGTGCTAATAAGCTCAGGCAATCGACGAAAAAAAAAAAAGGTTTGATTATTACTGAAGTTTTGGTTGGGGAGCGACTAGTGGTTTACTCTGCTGTTTATTGTGAACTACTTAACTTTTTAAAATCTTTTATTATGAAAATACAATTTCATTCCAATAATTTACATTATCTGGATAATTCTGTTAATACAAAAATATAAATATAACCTTCAATAACATTTTGCTACAAAATCAATTTAAATACAAATTTTAACTTACTAAAGTACGTCTGTCTCGATGCTTTTGTTTAAGGAGGGTGATAAAGTCATATAGGGGCCTTGGTGTTCTTTAGCGTTATATATTGATTAAATTCAGTGGGGTTACTTATTATTAAAGTTTGCTTTATAAGTAGTTTCAATTATTTCTGAGGCTGTTGGCATTTATTACTTGAATCATTTTAAGACCTCTTACGAAAATGCAACGAAAGGATCCACTTGGATCTCCCCTAAAGGAATGTCAGTCTTTTATATAATAAAAATTAAGAACAAAAGAACTCTTTTATTTTAAGTGTTACTGAAGTGTAAGACAGAGAAAGAAAAGGAAATCGTTTATGGCCAGTGATTTATTGTTCTCTTGGGATCTCTGGTTGTGATAAGTCAGGAACGTCACTCACTTGTCTCTGGTAGTTCGTCATTGGAGAGAGAGAAGAGAGAGAGAGAGAGAGAGAGAGAGAGAGAGAGAGAGAGAGAGAGATTTGTCTCGAGTGAGCTGGAAAAGGAAAGAAGTGTCGCAGTTTTTATATATTTCTGCGAAGGTTCATAGAATTTTATTTTGTTTAATAAGGCATGTATAGAAATATTTCATGAACGTTATATTTGTCTGCTTGTGAATAAGGCTAAATAAATTTTATTCTGCTCGTGAATAACAAAGGAAAAGTAAAGGGACCCAAAAAGCCTTTAGAAATATTTCCGGGCCATTGCTTCCATCTTGCACTCACGAGTACTCTCAACATCTTTTACAGGTATTACTTTGGACACTACTCTCTATAACTTCTTGAAATGTTAGGCTGTGTCATCATCGAGGTCTAGGTTATTGTAGGAGGCATCCAGCTGACACGAAAGCTGCAGCATAAGACATATTTCATGAGAAATAAATGCGAACTTCATGTTTTGAAAATCTAATTCGTGTTCACATGATTCCTGAATGGGGACTAAAGGCAAAAAGTGCTGATTGTTTGGCCAGTATTTTTTCTCCCTTTCTCCTTCATAAAAGTATCGTTTGATTAAGAGTTTGAACCTCCCTCACGAGTTCTTAATGTCTCCTGTCAGTGATTCTAAGCAGTAAATCGTACGACAATCCTTGGTTACCTTTTCACACCCCAGATCAAAATGCCATCATTGATGGAAATAGTGTATATCTTGCAGTTAGTGAGCAGCCATCCTAGTTTTGAAAAGTCATGGTGAGTTTGGACCCTTCAATGCACCATTTTTTCTTCTTCCTCTTTGCCACCTTCGAGAGCTGAAAAGCCAATCTGTCTCCCCTTGGGGACGATCGAGATTGGATGGCTTCATCAGACGCTTTCCTTTCAAATAGAGATCGTCATTCGCGCCATGTTGGTGCTCCCTCGTCATCGCCTTCGCAGTCCGAAGTACAATGGAAGGCGAAATTAACTATATTAGTTCTAGAGATCCATTTACAAAAGATGAACCAAGAGCTGTTTATTATTATTATTAATTATTATTTCACAAACACAAAATCTACAAACTTCCTTGTATGTGAGTAACCTATATGGATGTTTTATAAACTAATAAGGTCAAATTTGTAACGCTAAGCGGGGATGACGTATCTGATAATGAAGGCAACACAGGTATTTCCTCCTAACCTAATTTAGGAAATTGTGGTGGGCAGTTGCCCTCCCTCCCTTCAATTCCCTTACCTGACTACACGTAGAAGGACCTGTCCCTTAGTGGTAATCCTAGCACTTTTCCCTTAATCCCAAGGCCCAAACACCTTGCTTTGCCCTACGGGTCCAAGCCACGTCTGGAGAGAGGCCATGCTATCGTTTTCCACAGCCTTATAGATGCTGGTGGTCTCTTAACCTCCCCTGTTGTCCTACAATTAGAAACCATTAATTTTTGATAACAGTCATTATAGCCCTGTCCATAGTCCCATGTCTTGAGGCAATTCTTATAATGGTCCCTTGTTTGACCTCATAGCTACGAATTTTGGACTCATATTTGACCTCATAGCTACGAATTTGGACTCATATTTGACCTCATAGCTACGAATTTTGGACTGATTTCTTTAGGCTGGTTAGTCCGAATGATCATGTTGGTCTTACTTTTGGACTGACGACCTTGATTTCATTTGGGTTGGTTTTCCACTTGGTCTTATTTTCTTTATTCAGTCTTGGGTGCAAGTAAATTTTATCCTGAAGACCATTTATTTGAATGATGCTGCCTCTGTAATTATTATTATTATTAATTTTTAATTATTATTATTATTATTCTGTTGAATAAGAAGGCAGAATTCAGCGAAATGATCTTATGCTAGCAAACATATGTATACAGAAATTATGTATGAGAAATTCGTAAAGTCTACGGGCAGAACCAGCTCCGTTTCAGGGAATCCCTTCTCACCCCCCACCCCCTTCGGAGGGGTAGGGGAGATGTAAGATGAAACCCCATTATAAACCATCTTAGGGGTCCCTACTATAATTCTACCAAGTTTCATGCCCATCGGACAAGCCGTTTGGCCGTGATTGAATGACAGACGGACGGACAGACATAACGCCCATTATAGTAAGATTATTAATATTCTGTTGAATAAGATGGCAGAATTCAGCGCATTAATCTTATATATTATCTTCCCTATTTTTCTTATGACTCGTCAAACTGAGCCAGACAAGCGAGTAATAAGAAAATAAGATAATGTATTATAAGATTAATTCGCTGAAATCTGGCACATTTTATTCAACAGAATTTGTTTAAAAGGGGGTGTTCTTCCAAAATATTATTATTCATTTATTTTATTTTATTTTATTTTTAAATTTATTTTTTATTTTTTTTTTGGTCTATCACAGTCCTCCAATTCGACTCTGTGGTACTTATAGTGTGAGGTTCCGGGTTGCATCCTGCCTCCTTAGGAGTCCATCACTTTTCTTACTATGTGCGCTGTTTCTAGGAGCTACTTCGGCATCTAGTTTTTCCAGGTTCCTTTTCAGGGATCTTGGGATCGTGCCTAGCGTTCCCATGATTGTGGGTACAATATTCACTGACATATCCCATCTTCTTCTTCTTCTTCTTCTTCTTCTTCTTCTTCTTCTTCTTATTATTATTATTATTATTATTATTATTATTATTATTATTATTATTATTATTCACAAAAGGACAGAATCCTTGTGAGTCTCGTGGGTGAGGCGCTGAGCCGTGGAAGGTCATGTGAGAGAACCGAAGGGACTTCCTTTTCTCTCTGTAGGACTTCTCAGGAAGTCCTACAATTGGCTGTCAAAGGTATTCTGTTGCGGTTGATTTTGCTCCCAACGACCTCCTGTGTTTTTTTTTTTTTTAATAGGTTTCTTTCTTATCTATTTTTCTAATGGATTACGACTTCTTGTTGTTGGAGATTAAGCTGGCCTTATGCCAGCGCGGGCTCTTGCTCATAGAACAAACAGGCCGTAGGATAAACAGTTATTATGAGTCAAACCAAGTGAACTTATACAGGCAGGTAGAGGTGAAAGATGTCTCCCTTTTATCGAGATTTATGGCGTCTATAAATGTATTATTTTAGATCCATAACGTTTTGAAATCGGGAAAGAAAATGAGTTTAACATCTACGAAAGGCGTCCTTTGTTTGTTTGTTTGTATGGTTTTTTTTTTTTTGTTTTTTTTTTTTCTTTCTTTACGTTGCATGGAACCAGTGGTTATCCAGCAACGGGACCAACGGCTTTACGTGACTTCCGAACCACGTCGAGAGTGAACTTCTGTCACCAGAAACGAAAGGAGTCGTATACCCATAACACACACACACACACACCCGAACATCATAATATTTTGTTATCCGTTTGTCAGATGGCAGGCAATCTCATCGTCATCGACTGACGTATTGAGCGAACGAACGAACGAACGCTTAAGAAGGAAGAAGCATCGTACATACACTTTTTATATTTAAAAAACCATCATGTGTTGCCACTTATACCGTTTGTTTCAGCAGCGGTTCATAAGGTAGCGTTGTTCGGTTCGCTGTTGCTTGCACGTGGCGTATAAACGTAAGTCATTCTTATTTATTATTCACGACGGCTTCCAAAGCGTAGTA
Source organism: Macrobrachium nipponense (assembly GCF_015104395.2). Lineage (NCBI taxonomy): Eukaryota > Metazoa > Arthropoda > Malacostraca > Decapoda > Palaemonidae > Macrobrachium > Macrobrachium nipponense. Next base: position 3,998,539 of record NC_061102.1, on the reverse strand, counting down.
AAAGGTTTTGGTTCATTCATGAGATTCCTCGCGCCACAAATTCTTTGCGTATTTTGGGAGATGGGTCACATAGTTTTTTGAGTCTTATTTTTTTTTCAGTAGGCTTCTACTTTATTACGCTACGAATATTATGTGATAGTATGTATGTGTGTGTAATATATATATATATATATATATATATATATATATAATAATCCCCCCAGTTTACACACACATATATACTATATATATATTATACTATATATATTTAATATATATATATAAATATATAGAATATATATATATATATATGTATATATATATATATATATATATATATATATATATATATAAATATATATACATATATATATAATATATATATATATATATCTATATATATACACATATACATACATATAGGTATAAAATCGACCATGTATGCTATACATAAACGTTCATAACGAATTGAAAATGACTTAATAAATAATAATAAAAAGAATTGCATATTCCATAAAAAAAATCTTCCTAGATGTGATTTCATATAAACAATTGAATAATTAAGCCAGTCAGTTAAATGAGGGAACTTTAAAAAAAATAGGTTATGCTCCGGTGTGGTCTGAATAAAAAAAAAAGGTAAGCCAATCAATCAATCAATTTACTTTAGGAATCTTTTGGCGTTAAAAAAAAAATTTACGCTCCGCTGTGTCAAGAAATAAAAAAACTTTACTTTTAGGAACGAACCTTTTGGCATGAAAAAAAAGATACGCTCCGGTGTGTCAAGAAAAAAAAAAAAAAAAAAACCTTGATCGTCCTAGATCTGTGGTCTGAATGCAAAAAGAAAAAAAAAAGAAAAGAAAAGTTAAGTCAATCAATCAATTGACTTTAGGAACCTTTTGGCGTGAAAACAAAGAGCGATAGTGACCCTTATCGTCAGGCCACATAGAGTCGAAAGAAACGGCAGCGCCTTTCAGGTTCCCGCTCGGCATGCAACAGGGGTTCATAACTTCAGTGTTTGTCGTTTAGTAGTACATTATTGATTAGGGCGCATGGGAGCTCTCTCTCTCTCTCTCTCTCTCTCTCTCTCTCTCTCTCTCTCTCTCTCTCTCTCTCTCTCTCCTTGATTCCGCTGCGTAAATGGGTCTCTCTCTCTCTTTCTCTCTCTCTCCTCGATTCCCTTGCGTAAATGTCTCTCTCTCTCTCTCTCTCTCTCTCTCTCTCTCTCTCTCTCTCTCTCTCTCTCCCTCCTCTTCTTTTTTTTCTTCTTCCTCTTCTTCTTTTACTGATTTTTGTTTATTTATTAATTGAATTATTTATTACTTCTGTACCGTCTCTCTCTCTCTCTCTCTCTCTTTCTCTCTCTCTCTCTCTGTGTCAGAAGATAATTTCACATTCTTATTAACTTTGACGCTTTTTAATTAAGGTTTAATTACTTGATATTTCATTCTAACTTGTCTACTAATGTGCTAATATAATCGACGCAAGTGAGTATTGAATAAAGATAAAGACATCTTTTAGTTTCTCAAATGAATAAATAGATTCGTCATGTTCAAGTCATCTGAGAGATTGGCTTATCTTTCTTATCTTATAGACGGGTTTGAGAGATTACTCAGAGCATTTTTCGAACTCACTCCATAAATAAGGGATGGTTTTAATTTAAAATCCCTTATTTAAGTTATAGTATGAAATCACTAATTAGCGTAAGGTTACTGAAAATTATTTATATCTATGTGTGTGTATGTGTGTGTGTACCTGAACCCGCAATTTTCAGTAACGTTTTGGGATCTATTGATGTGGTAATGAACCCGTT
>NC_061102.1:3991750-3996250 GCF_015104395.2 Macrobrachium nipponense | reverse complement strand
GGAATTTTTCTTTGAACCCAGACAATGCCATTCATTTAAGAGGGATTTCCTTTGTATGTTTTTTTGCACAATAAATTGTTTCTAAAGTAAATATAAATATTTTTGTAAAAATTTCATTGCCACAAAACTGGATCTCTTCGTAGTTCTATAAAGGTGTCATGGAAATGTGAATTTCTTATTTTTTGTTTAAATTTATTTTAAAGATTTCGGTTGTTTTTCTTTTGAAGGTTTTTTTTTTTTCTCCCGTAAAACTGTAACTCATGCTGTTGTATCAACATACAGATTAACTAGTCTTGTATGCATTTTTTAAAATAAATTGTTCATGGATTTGTATCCAATTTTCATGAGATTTGATTAATTTTTTATGAATTGAAGTTACAAGTCGCTGATGACGAGTATACATTCAGATATGAATGAACAACTTGCATTTTTATTTTGTTTGGGAAAGTAACCTTCAAACAGTTTTGTTTCAGTCTGATGCCTTCCCAGTATTTTCGAAGCTCTGTCTATGTCTATTAACTTGTGACATCCATCCAGACAATATCAGTTTCATCAGGAGATTATGACTAAATATATTATGCTCTTTCATATCAAATTAGAAATTAAATAAATGTATCATGCGCTTTCATATCAAATTAGAAATTCAGTAAATATATGATGTTCTTTCTTATCGAATTAGAAATTCAGTAAATATATTATTTTCTTTCATGTCGAATTAGATATCCAGTAAATATATTATGACCTTTCATATCAAATTAGAAATTCAGTAAATATATGATGCTCTTTCATATCGAATTAGAAATTAAGTAAATATATGATGTTCTTTCTTATCGAATTAGAAATTAAGTAAATATATGATGCTCGTTCATATCGAATTAGAAATTCAGTAAATATATTATGTTCTTTCATGTCGAATTAGATATCCAGTAAATATATTATGACCTTTCATACAAAATTAGAAAATTCAGTTAAATAGATTATGTTCTTTCATGTCGAATTAGATATCCAGTAAATATATTATGACCTTTCATATCAAATTAGAAATTCAGTGTTGACAAAAGGCTCTCTCATGCCTACCAATCGATTTTCAATAAATTTTCCCTTCCGTCACATATCTTAGAATGAATATACTTAAATGACCAGCGCCAATATTACGAAAAAAAAAGTGTTCTTCCACTCTGAAGACTATGTGATGCATAAGCGATTTATTTTATTGACTCATGGACAAGTTGTTTGTCTCAGCATTTGAGAAAGTGATCTTGAATGTAAAACAAGCAAACGGTTTTGAAAGTAGGAAAGAATAAACGAATGTAGCGCAGCGCAGATAAAAGGGAAAATAAGATAAAACTAAAAGAACAAAAGGAATTTAATTGTAAATAAAAGGAAACAAATGAAAAATTTAATTGCAAAGAAGCTGAGAAGCAGGTCACGAAAAAAAAAAGTCAAGAGCTGAAGTTCTGAGGGCCAGTGGCGTGAGGTTTGGGGTGGAGGGGGTTTGGGGTGGAGGGGGTTTGGGGTGGAGGGGGGGGGTGGCGCAGAACCGAGTTGAAAAGTTTCGAGGATTCTTGGCCCGGAGAGGAACTTGGAATCCTCGAGTGATTGCACCATCTCTCTCTCTCTCTCTCTCTCTCTCTCTCTCTCTCTCTCTCTCTCTCTCTGCAGAGGAAGTTTAGGCTGCAATTCTTCTCGGCTTGAAGCAGATAGATGTAATGAATTCTAGAGGATGATGCTGAGAATTCATATTGTTTTTAGCATTGCAATATGAGCAACGACAAAACATCTGAGAGTCCAACGATTGTCTGAGGACGATGTGGTTCGACCAAGCCAAGTGGAGGAGGAAATCTTGTTATTGATTAAGCTGGCCTTATGCCAGCACGGGCTCTTGCCCATAGAGCAGCCCTTTCAAAAAGGACAGCTATCAGAAACATAGACCCCACATAGAAGTGAGAAAAGATGCAGAGATAAAAGATGAATAATAAAAAAGCAATAATAACGAAGTTTATTGTAGAGGAATCTCAAAGTCATACTTTGATTCCTTTGCGTTTTGAGGTGGTCAGTTTTTTTTTGTCTTTTGTAATGAAACGTCACCTGACCTTATTTTCTTTTTTAATGCGTGAGGTCTTTTTTTATGTATTTCTCTTTACCTCGTCTTACTTCTTAATGGACACCTTCATATTCATTGGATTTATTAATTTCAAGAGTGTGGCCCGTTAGTGGGCTTGTCCACATGAATAGGTTTCATCTTCTGAATAATAATAATAATAATAATAATAATAATAATAATAATATATTAATAGTAATAATAGTATAAGATTAATTCGCTGAATTCTGCCATTTTCTCAAACAGAATTTGTTCAAAAGAGGGCGTTTTTTCTTCTTCAATAAATAAATAAATAAAATACTAAAATGAAAATAAAATAATAATAATAATAATAATAATAATAATAATAATAATATAAGATTAATTCGTTGAATTCTGTCATTTTCTTCAACAGAATTTCTTTAAAAGAGGGTATTTTTTCTTCTTAAAAATAAATAATTTAATAAAAAAACTATCTATAATAATAATAATAATAATAAAATAATATACTTAGGAAGCAGACCCTCTCTCAAGCATACTTTATTAAAAGTAATGGCTACTTCAGCATTACACTTGTAGAGATTCTTCTCTATTTTCCGAATAGCGGCTTTTCCGTGCTACTTAGACAGGCTAGTAGAGCGCCTATGGAGGTCATGATCAAATACAGAGTCAAAATTGGTGATATATATTTGAATTTACAGATAAACTATGATACCATAGTTATCAAAGTCATTAACGATATATATATATATATATATATATATATATTATATATATATATATATATATATATGTCTCTCTCTCTCCTCTCTCTCTCTCTTTCTTGAAGCAAGCGAGCTTTCGTTCTGAGCTTCCAGACATCCTCGGGCTGGGAAGCTGAGGGTGGACTGATCTTGAAGCGGTGTCCGTCCTCGTTTTATATTTGGAGTTGACAGCAGGGGTCTGCCCCATGCTGATCTACTATGGCTGGTGGCGGTAGGTCTTCGTTTTCATTGGTGGCTTGAACCGGGTCTCAAGCACTTTCCATGCGTTGATGGTTGCGATACTGTAAGTCCTGCAGCCGCCTAGACCTCCTTAGCGGCGCGGTTATGTCGATGGGCGTTTTCGCTATGCTGCGGACGTCACGGCTAACTTGATTATGATTGGCTGCGGGAGTATCTCGTTCGGGGGGCGTCGTCTTCCGTGAGTTGTGTGCTCGGTGGTGTCATTGTTGGTGGCAGGTCTTCTCATACTCGTAGGGAGGAGAAATTCATTCCTGCGTCGCATTTAGTGTAGGTCTTACTTGCTGGATGAGAAGCGCCTCCAGCAGGCGTAACCGACGGGCATCAGGGGCCTTCCCGATGATCTTTCGTGTTTTTGGATGATCACATCCCGGGAGATGCCTCTTGATGTTGGTGCGTGCGTGATTTTGATAGCCCCCTCTTGGGCGTGGCACGAGAGTCTCTTCGACAGGCGCATGGTAGTCATACCAACGTAGGCGCCGCTGCAACCGCGGACTGGCATGTATACTGGTACACCACATGCGTCTGCTTCAGGGGGTCTCGTACCTGTGGAGAAGGGTTTATTTTTCATAATAAGGTCGCGCGTCCTCCGATTCTGGTAGTAGATAATTAGGTCGATATTTTTGGTTGTCGTCGGTCGGGGATACATTTTCAGAAATAATTTTCTTGACTGAGTCCTCTTCTTCACGGTTAATGTGAGCTCATGAAGGCTTTATAATACAGCTTGATATTATCCTGGGGGCGGGGTTGCGGGCTCTCACTACCGTACCATTTCTCCAGGGCTGTACGGACTTCTCTGCTTATTAATTTATTTGAATACCCGTTATTTACGAGTACTTGGAGGCGCGGTCGAGTTCCTGATGAGTGTCCTGCCAGGTCGAGCAGTGGGAGAGGGCTCTCCTGACGAAGGCCCTGACGGTCGTGCTTTTGAATCTGGCGGGGCACTCGCTGTCACCATTGAGGCAAAGTCCTAGGTTGGTTTTCTTTGTGTAGACGGAAGTACGGAGGCCGTCTTCCGTCTTACTCACAAGGACGTCGAGGAAGGGGAGCCGATCGTCGGTGCTGTATTCAACAGTGTAATTCAGCACGCTGCACTGCTGAAATGCCTGACGAAGGGCTTCTACCACATTCTCGGCGTCGACTTGAACAAAGATGTCGTCGATGTACTCGTCCATATCTGCGGGTTGCTGCATCCTAGCGAAGACTCGTTCCTCCACGGTTCCCATGTAAAAGTAGCGAGAGTACCCCCAGTGGGGAGCCATCGCTACGCCGTCCTTTGGCGGTACATCTGTCCTCGGTGGGTGGAGAAAGGGGCCTTCTTCGTGCAGATCTCCAGCAGCGTACGGAGCGAGGCTTCGGGTATGTTGAGGAGCGCCGTCGACTGACTCCTGTAGACACGCTCAAGGATGATGTCAATGT
>NC_061102.1:3941750-3986750 GCF_015104395.2 Macrobrachium nipponense | reverse complement strand
GGATGCACCATCTCACCTCCCTCCCTCCCCCGCCGTCCCCGTTGCCAGATGTATGTGAAGTGGTCGAAAACTAGAATAAAAAGATATGTACGAGTGCATATACATTTTTAATAAACTTTTTTCGTGTACGATAAATCAGAATTTGGTCACTCTGGACACGAATTGCATTTGTGCTAAGGATACTCCACAAAAGCTGCACCGTTCATGAAAGGAAGAAGAAAAAAAAAAATGCTCGGTTATTTCCGCGCGCAACATCTGGGGTCATACGCGGCTACCATACCGGTTTTGCCTTATGAAATATGCTCGACTTCTACGCAGATGTTCATTTGTTTATCATTAGAATTGACCATTAATGATGACATATTAAACTGAAATACATCTGATAAGACTAGCTGCTGACACGTTCAATATTGAACTGAAGTATATCTTATAAGCCTAGCCGCTGACACGTCACGTTCAGCGTGATTGAAGTCTTAAATTTAATTATTTTATGATAATAATTCTTTATTAAGCTGTGGTCTTGTTTCCATATATTTGTCAACATTTGTTCACGAACGTGACTGTTGTATGCGACGAAGTTATCAAAATTAAATCAACGAGCTGCTTTTGATATAAAAGAAGTTGATATTTTCAACAAAGGTAAACATCATTTAATTAGGCCTACATTACTTTTGTATAGGTGGATGTTGTATTACACTTTTATGGGTGATGAAAGAGGTCTTAGATAAAATAACAGGTTGCTATAGAAGACGCAGTTTAAGAATGAAAATAAGAATAAGGCTAGTGGAACAAAAGACACTCTGAATGCCAAATAAATTATTTTAAAAATGATTGTAAAAGTGCGCAGGCCATGTGAGCGTCACAGAGGGACTATCCAGTAAGTGTGGACACTTGACCTATCTCGTCACTCACTCATCCTTTTCAGTTGACGATTATCTTTCGTGGTGTTCGCGGCTAATAGTGTAATTCCCGGTTCTTATTTTCCGAAATTGTTTATCGATTATATGACAAGAAGTATCCAGAAGAAAGCTGGAGGAAGTGAGTGTAAAAATAAGCGTATCTCTCCATGCAACGATGTTTAGCAAGATTTGCTCCGGTTTACAGACTGCTTAAAAAACTCACAGAATTTAATTGAATAAATAACTTATAAGTAATATATTTTCATTGAAGGAGTAAATTAAAGGCTTGAGGTTCCTGAAAAACTTCGAAGTAAAATCTAGAAGCTTCAAAATTTTGCCCTTTGGATAGGCTTGCTCGAATAGGCCTATGTATCCATTCTAAGTAGAATGGCAGCTGAAGTCCTGAAGTCTTATTTAACGTTATATGAAGTGTTTATAGTCGAAATTCATAGATTTGTTAAATCGTTGTGGTTTGCTTCGTAAAATAAACAATTCATCACCTAATTCAGAGTGATGGCTGCCTATATCAGACCATGTTGACGGTTACAATGCAACCAAGAATGGTTGTTTATTTATTTATTTATTCATTTATTTTCATTTTAACGCAGCATTTTGGGTGGCAATAATTTAACAATTTGGCCACTTACGGCTCTATTGCTATGCACAAACTTATGGTTTTACGTTTTTATCTCTCTACGATTATTATAAGAGGAAATGTAACATCACCCAAGAAGGTTATATTTTCACTTCTCTTTTGTCAGTTTGCCTAGCTGCCGGTTAATCTGAGCAGATGATTAGATATGGGGTAAACAACCGAGTGGATTAACTGCGACCACCCTAACCGTGTTCGGACCCACCTTCAGAAAAAGTACTTTTTAACACATCCTGACACCGGAGATGGGCATCAGTCACGAGTCTCATGTCTCGAGGTGTTGCTCCCGACCTATGACTCGTGACTGCTGCCCATCTTCGGCGTCAGGGACGTGTTAAAAAGTACTTCTCCTGAAGGTGGGTCCGAACACGGTTAGGGTGGCCGCAGCTAGTCCACTCGTTTGTTTACCATGAGTCTACATCTGAATCTGGTTTTAGCGCACCGAACGATTGTTTAGTAGGAGGCAAATTTTCTCTTCGGGGTCAACATATAACATATGTCCTTTGTCTGTTGGACTTGTGTTTCTTCAGCTTAAATTCAGCATTTTAACTTGTCTGCTTTAGAGCTATGTACTAGACCTGTAGCCTTGTACACTCGGACGGCAAGGAATGTTAAGATACAGTTTTTTAAATCTATAACGAACATAGTGTTCAATAATGCCACACCTGGCAACTCTAGAAAGGGGGCGGAGTTTCAAAATCGTAGCGTTTTTTGCTTTCTAGATTTCCATTAACTTTACACCATAAAGATTCTATAGAGGTCCTTTAATAATTTATACTTGAATGTAGAAACAGGCTCTATATTATTCGTTAATGTTGGTTTGGTAACGTCAGTTCAGGGTAGAATATCGATCATCCATTTTTAAAACCTACTGTGAAACCTTATTTATAAGTAATGTTTGACACTAAACTGACGTAACATTCATGCGTATTGAAGACGTGAGGACAATACAGTGAAGAATGAAATATTATGACGATAGGGAGAGAGCGCACAATCATACGCCTATCGATAGAGATACTTAATTCATTATATTTACTTTGAGAGATTAAGTGACAATATTTTTTCAAATGTTTCAAAAGTGGGGAGAGAGAGAGAGAGAGAGAGAGAGAGAGAGAGAGAGAGAGAGAGAGAGAGAGAGAGAGAGAGATTCCTTGCGTACGTTTTAACGAATACTTTGTGTCATTGTCAAGTAATTCGCGGTCTCGTTTTTAAACAGAAACTGATAAAATATATGTACGAGAGAGAGAGAGAGAGAGAGAGAGAGAGAGAGAGAGAGAGAGAGAGAGAGAGAGAGAGAGAGAGAGAGAGAGAGAGAGAGAGAGAGAGATATTCCTTGCGTACGTTTTTAACGAATACTTTATGTCATTTGTCAAGTAATTCGTGGTCGTTTCATCCACAAATCATTCCCGAAAAAAGCTGTGTTAAGTAAAAAATAGTTATTACCACAAATAACTCAATATGTATTGCGCAGGCAATTAAAGTTTTATATCGTGTAAATAATGCTGATGTGTTGGGAGATCTTTCAGCCTCGCAGCAAAGAAATGCAGTCGTGTAGGGCTGTAGGCTACTACGAACTGCTTTGTAATGGGAGCATATAGCCAGAAAATCTTTGAGCTGACATGCTACTTTAACCTTGATAAAGTTTATGTTTAATGACGGTAGATTTGTAAACAGCAACTAGCATTCGATCCATGTCAACGTCAAAGTAATTAGTGTGAAATCCGTTACGTAAGCCAGTATCCAGTGACTTGCGCTTTCCCGCTCGAAGTTCTAGGGCTCCTCCACATTATAGAAAACGCTCTTGCGGATGCAAACTAGATTTGTTGCTCAACCTACCTTAGCTTAGCAACATTGGCTGCCAGTGACGTCAGCTAACATTAAAAAGGTTTTTGGAATACAAACATGAATTTTGTAAAAGCTAAAAACCTAATTGGATTCACCATTTTACAAATGATACAATAATATCCCCGTTCATGAAGGAAAACGAGTATATATTGTCGTCGTGATACATAGTACTACAATCAGAAATTCACATTCTATCTACAGATCTCTATGAACGAATCCATCTGAGAAATTCCAATTACTTCGGACATATATCGTGTTTTTAAGTATCTGAACGGTTTTGTTTTGCAGTTTTAACTAATATGATATAATTTGCAGTGTATTTTCATATTCTAGATTAAATTTAGCGATATTATGTCTTTTCAGTAAAAAACAAATGGGAAATTCGATGAACGAAAGCTAATGAAAACTGTATCTTCAGTTTTCTTGTCGAGTGTACATGGGTGAAATTGGCGGGATTCTTAGGGAAGTAAAGCATCGTCACACTCAAAATGCTTTCATGAATATTATGTAGGAAGCCTTCAGTTTGTAGCTTTGACAATCCAGTTCTTGGCTTCAATCAAATAACCATGTTTCATGAATATTATGTAGGAGGAAGTTTTTAGTATCTAGACTAGACAATCCCAGTTCTTGGCTTCATCATAAACGTAACACGAAAGTGAACCAGGTTTCTGATTAGGTTAACTACAACCTTATTGAAAAGCGCAGGGACATTTCAAACAGTAGAGGCTACGAACGACTAAATAGTAAGAGTCCACGCAATAATTTGCATATTTATCACCCAACCGCACGTCATTATCAGCGTGTGAGGAGATTTCGCCCAGAAAACCGTTAGCATTAGCGCTCTGTAAGGCCGTAGAAGAAAATTATTAGTCTACGGCTAGTGTTAGCATAACATTCTCGCTTTCAGACTTGAGCATAATTTAGCAGCTGTGCAAATAAAGCTTTAAGCATAGACATTCCTCAGACCCTGTAGGTCATTTTAGCGTAGTGGCCTTGTACACCTTTAAAGGACTTTGAGACAGAGATGGGGTATTGCAGGAAGGTTGTGATTTCAGTGGTAGAAAATTCCTGAATGTTAAGTGTTCAGCCAGAGAGAGAGAGAGAGAGAGAGAGAGAGAGCGAGAGAGAGAGTGTGTCAAATGATTTCCCTTACAGACTGAACCGTTTAGTGTATGCGAAAATCCAACGAAATAATTAAATTATACGTTACGCCACCTCTACCGCTCTCTGGTTGGCAAGGAAAACTGGACTCTCTCTCTCTCTCTCTCTCTCTCTCTCTCTCTCTCTCTCACTGATATCAAAACTGAAGTGTGCTTAAGACGCGTTAAATAAAATTTTATTTTCATTAAATATTCCGATACGTTAGAATTTTTTCATTTACCATTATAAAAATTTCGTAAAGACTTTGATAGCTATTTTGACGAGAAAATGAATATAGAGAAAAACTGTATGTATGTATGTATGTATATATATATATATATATATATATATATATATATATATATATATATATATATATATATAATATATATATTGTAGACATATTTAGTGGAGAAAAAAGATCTTACGATTGGACAATTGATAAAGAAAGTGAAAGGGCAAGTAAGAAAAAGGATCTTTTTATTGGCAAAGAAAGCTAATACCTTGATGATTAAAATTCTTCGTAAGAAGCAGGACCCTAACGATGATGAACTGAGGTCTTTAGACCTAACGAACTTTTCCGATGAGTTTTCCGTCCCGTCTGAGAACTCCTCATCGAACCTTGATAGGGAGGGTTATGAGGGGATCAGCTTTTAGCCGCATTTGATGATAGAAGTGATGATGATGGATCACTAGATGAATTATGAAGACATTCCGCGTTGATGTTCCAAGATGGATATCGTGATGAAGAGGATGGTGAGGGTGTGAGTATAATGATGAGATGGTCATCTTAGTGAAATGTATGATTGATGGAAGGTTTGGGATAGAATCGAATACCTTCAGCGACCTCAGGGAAGATGGAGTAATAGTTATCCTTAAAACACAGATAGAAAACGGTACATAGATGAAATCATTGAAATATGAATTGTGGGAGGTGCTTGTTGAGTACTCTGTTAGCAAAATCTGTCCCATGTTGATTGAAGGATCAGCGGTATTATGCTGATAGGATAGGGACCTCTAACTCACCCTTGGAGTCCGGATTAGGCGCAGGATGTCTCTGTGAGCAAGACTTGAGGGGCTGACAGGACCTGGGTGTGTTGTGTGTGTAAGGGCGGCGTTGGGAGGGATGGAGTTCTAACTCCTCGGAGAGGCCATTGTGTCTGTTAGCTCTTCTACATGTGGCGAAGCAGCCTTTAGCTTCTGTTGCCGTGGGGTCCCTGTTGATGTGGTGGTTATGATGTGTTGCACATGTGAGAGGAGCGTGCTTTCTCGCTTTCCTGGATCCTGTTGACGTCACAGACCTCGTCTTACCAAGAAACTTTTATTAGCTATCTTGCAAAGATTATATTAGTATTAGAAATGATAGTACTATGAACCCATAAGCCTACGTGTCACTTGATTGCTGCTGATATATAATTTTTTGACGTCACAGATCGCGTCTTAATTTATTCAAGAAACTTTTATTAACTATCTTGCAAAGATTATTAGTATTAGAAATTATATTACTATGAACCCATGAGCCTATGTGTCACTTAATTGCTGCGGATATATAATTTTTTGGACGCTTAGTCTGAAAAAGAATAAATTTTTTCGTAAAAGTTTTGAATTCTTATTAAGATTTCTCGTAGTTACACAGTTCGGTTAAACACATGTTAGATGTTATCTTGATGATTTTCGCTTGGTTTAACGCCATCTCAGTACTACCACAGACGATCATTCTCCTGTTTCATTGTAGATATATATATGTCCCCCTACTTCTTGATACTGTCGATTAAACTCATGAATTTATTGTGAAAAGCACAAATTTATCTCATATTTACATTGGGTCATTAAAAAACTTCTGTTAACTTGGACTCTTCAGAATGATTGGATAAGCTTAAGTGTCGCCTACGCGTGTAATGTATATATATATATATATATATATATATATATATATATATATATATATATATATACACCACCTATAGAGAGAAAGATACTATATTTCAGAGACTGCTGTCTCCCTCTTCAGGTAGTAGATGAATGAGAAAAGTTACAGAAAAGTTGGTATCCACAGGTAAGCCAATTTAGGTCACTCCCGCTGATAATCTTCTTTTAATATTCTTAAGCGTTGGTTGAATGAAAATCTTGTTCGAGTGACATCTGAATCCCATGCTCCTTTTGTGATGTTCATTACCTGCCTCTGTTTAATCAAGGCCGATTCCATCATTTGACTCTTGATTAAACACAGGCAGGTGATGAACATCTCAAAAGGAACATGGGATTCAGATGTCATTGACAAGATTTTCATTCAACCAACGCTTGAGAAGATTAAAGGAAGATTATCAGCGGGAGTGACCTAAAATTGGTACTTGTTTTTTTTTTTTTTTTTTTTTTTTTTTTGGATGGGACCTCTTGGATAAATACCACCTTTTCTGTAACTTTTCTCCTTCATCTACCTGAAGAGGGAGACAGCAGTCTCTAAAAATGAAAATATAGTTATTTTTCTCTCTATATTTTGGAGTTTGTTATGGACTCCTTTTATTAGATGGAATTCTGTTGTAAAAGAAAATTTTTACCAGTTATATATATATCTATATATATATATATATATATATTGTGCGTGTGTGTGTACGGATGCATTTGGAGGAAACATGAGAGGTGATTCCTGAGTAATTCGTCAAGTATAAGAACGTAGCGTTAATGATATTCCTGATATTATTGTTCCTCTGTTCGAGTACTTTGCAACCATTCGAACGCAATTTTCTGCGCAGGCGCCGTGTATTCACAGTCTGGATAATGTAGGCATCTACTGAGGAAGTGATAGAGGCCTGAAGGCGCTTTATAAAGCTCGGTGGTCTTGGCTTTATAAAGCCCGGTGCCACTCCTGAAGATGTAGGAGAGAAGTTGAACGATATTATCACTTGGGGGCGACTCATTTCCCGTAGAGGAGAGTTATGGTATTACCACCGCCGTTTCCTTTCCAGAACGATAGTTATAAGTAGATATGGAAATGGGTCAGTTTGCTGGTAAAAATACGAGCAAAGTTTTAGTTTATTATATAATATATATGTAGATGTAGATGAACTTTTATAAATATATATATATATATATATATATATATATATGTAAATGACTTTTATAAATATATAAATATATATATATATATATATATATATATATATATATATATATATATATATATATATCCTACATATATATTCTATTTCACAAGTGAAGTTGGCCATTGTGTTATAAGTAGAGATCGTAATCTGTATGTACTGGTAAATATTTATTTGTGGGGGTGGGGGGCGATTAAATGCATTCATGACGTGATGGAAAATGATCTTGATTGTTAAAAACTCCGCTTGGAATGTTTAAACATGGAGTTAGACGTACATATGTTGATATTACATTAATAACACGTGTGCTTATTAAAAATATATATATTTATAGGGTGTAGTGGGACAGTTTTAGTTCCAGAAACAAAGAAAAAAATTGAGCAGCTTAAGAGACTAAATGCTCCTCTCCATAAAAAAAAATTACAATAAGACTTGGTGTATTAGTGAAGTGAATATAAAAGAGGCATTTCCAGTGTACGGAAGGGATGTGGGTGGAATTTTCAATACTTCTAGAGTGAGTTCACTCACCAGCATTCATTTTTTTTTTCTTATTATTTCCCCCCAAGAGTCTATTGGCACCCCTCGTCGATGGATGCGGGTAGACACAATATGCAAGTCTGTGAGCCTTCGCCACAGGGTTTAGTTATTAAGAATAAAAGGGAGAGATGGATAGAATAAGGTTTATTCGGTGCTACTCAATATACAAAAGCAGAGGGGAATTTGATGGTGAATGCAAGATAAAGAAGATTTGAAGTTTCATGAAATTAGGTTATAGCGCCTCAGCGGCGTGGTTGGTATGGTTTTCGCCTGCCACCTCGGTGGCCGCGAGTTCTATTCTCAGGCATTCCATTGAGGGGTCAGAGAAGTGTATTATTTCTGGTGATAGAAGTTCACCACTCTCAACGTGGTTCGGAAGTCACGTGAAGCCGTTGGTCCCGTTGCTGAATAACCGCTGGTTCCATGCAACGTAAAAGCAGCATACAAACAAACAATAAAACTAGGTTATAGCGATATTGCGCCGAGCGTTCGGTTCTATTCTACGAGTCATAAAAATATGCGGAAGAATTTTACTATAGTAGATTCACATCAACCGTGCATTTGATGTCTAAGCTAGTCCCTTACGACGCTCCTCATTGGCTGTTGATAAGCCAATCACAGGGCTGGAAACGCTCAGTCTCTCTCGAGAGTTCACATGGGTAGGATCTATGTCCGCTTTTTCAAAAGCATCCCTCGGAGGGTGGAACATACATCCGGCCTATGTGAACTCTCTCGAGAGAGACTGAGAGTTTCCAGCCCTGTGATTGGCTTATCAGCAGTCAATCAGGAGCGTCGTAAGGGACTGGCCTAGACATCAGATGCACGGTTGATGTGAATCTATTATAGTACCATCTCCTATAAGCTACTTTCATGCTAATTCCGCGCCGGAGTCCAGAGTCACGGAGGCCGAAAGGTAAGAGACGGTTTTAAACGTCAAGTCGTTCATTGTTGGTCAGTTTAATGACAGAATTGAAGGCTTCCTCATTGCGGGTACAACACAATGCTCTCTCTCTCTCTCTCTCTCTCTCTCTCTCTCTCTCTCTCTCTCTCTCTCTCTCTCTCTCTCTCATTGTCTTCTTCTTCTTCTTTTTTCTTCCTAAAATATTACTTCATTGTGCAGCTGTGGGTGTTTTTTTTCTTTTTTTTTATCAGTTCCATCAATAGATACTTGATACTTCATCACATATATTTTCTGCCTTTTTTTCCTCTCTCTCTTTCTCTCTAAACATTGAATGGCCTGAGGTGCCCCAGTACTTGGCTTGACCTACAATTCTCATTTCATTTTCTTTTATAGCTTTTATTTTTAAATATAAATGCTTGCGGGATTATTATTCCTCACTGTAGAAATGTACTACGCTGTCCGCTATTCTCGTATTTACATTGACGACAATGAATGCCAGTACCAGTCAATTTTGATTTTTTCATGTCCAAATATCAATAGAACGTTTTGGCGCCCTGATGTTGATGTTTTCGATTTTATCATGTCCAAATATCATTAAAACCTTTTGGCGGCCGTTAAAAAAAATCAGTAAAAAGTTACATTTTTTTTTCTTATTTTTTTTATTTATTTATTTTTTTTTTGCAAAATCATTCAGCCTAAAAGAGGAAGTGGCCAGGGGACGGGTATAAAAGCGAAGATCCCAAATTCATCGGAAAGGTCCCGAAAGTTGTAGAACTTCGGCACTGACGGGAGGCGACAAGTTTAAATTACCTGGACGTTTCCGGTTTTATTACCGGACTCCGCCGCTTCTTGCGTAACTTCGTCGTCTGGGGATGATTGAAATCGCCGTGATCGTCTGTAAAGGATATTCGAGAGCAAAGGATGTCTCTAGGATTTCTTTGCCACGCCAGGTAACTTTTTTTTTTTTTTTTTTTTTTTTTTGTTTTTTTTTTTTTTTTTTTTTTTTTTTTTTTTTTTGAAGAGAGATCCTGAATTCTGAAATCCTTTGCGTGTATGTGTGAATTTAACCTTTCAATCTCTTTATCTTTAGTTTAAAAGACGAGAACTGATTAATCAGACGTTTTCTTTTTTCGTCGTTTATGTGCATTGAAGGAAAGTTAAAAAAGAAAAAGTAAAAAATATTGCTTGCCTCTCTCTCTCTCTCTCTCTCTCTCTCTCTCTCTCTCTCTCTCTCTCTCTCTCTCTCTCTCTAACGCCACACAACTAGCTCAAATCGCTAGGATATACTGCACTAATGCAACAGGTAGCCAACTAACGGATATATATATATACATATATATAATATATATATAATATATATATATATATATATATGTATGTATGTATGTATCCGTTAGTTGGCTACCTTATGCATTAGTGCTTGTACATCCTAGCGAATTGAGCTAGTTGTGTGGCGTTAGAGAGAGAGAGAGAGAGAGAGAGAGAGAGAGAGAGAGGCAAGGAAGCAAGCAAGCAAGCAAGCGGCCAGTCAATTCACACAACTTTTTAAATTATAGCGTGCATCCATTTGTCTTAAAATATTTATATTTAATGGGGCGTGTAATTTCATAAATTTAGATAGAACAGTGAATGCATTAGGTTTGTTCTTACTTTCTGATTGAATTACGTGTTTTGATACTGAATGAATTTTAGCTTTACGTTTTTTCCCCTTTAGTGCTTTTATGTTGAAGCTGATTGTTCTTTTTTAAACTGCAGAAATGTATTTATTCAGAAATGCAAAAAATATATTTCCATAGGAATAGAAAATATTTTTTGTTCTTATACGAATGCAAACCATCGGTCTTTACATAGGAATTCCCTAAGCACAGCTTACGCTAAAGGTAATTCCTATGTAGAGACCGATGGTTTGTATGTTGGGAAAAATAAAAAATAACTTATACAAATTTTTATAATTTTCAATTTTAAGCAGAATCAGTAGATATGATGTTGCTCGTGGAATGTATCTAAAACGCATAATTCCATCATATCTTGAATGAATTAACCGTACTAGAAAGTTTGTGTTATATCTGATTTTGTATTTAAGTGTTTTATGGAAGGTGTACCCATAGGATATACAGGGTGTCCATAAAAGTCCCAGTACCATTACATGTATTTATTATTACCTGTAATGGTACTGGGACTTTATGGACACCCTGTATAACTTCACATCAACCGTGGATTTGTTGTCTTGGCCAGTCCCTTACGACGCTCCTGATTGGCTGTTGATAAGCCAATCACAGGGCTTGAAACTCTCAGTCTCTCGAGAGAGTTCACATAGCCAGGATGTATGTTCCACCTCTCCTGAAGAATACTTTTGAAAGACGTATCCCTCAGGAGAGGTGGAACATAGATCCTACCCATGTGAATTCCCGAGAGAGACTGAGAGTTTCCAGTCCTGCGACTGGCTTATCAACAGCCAATCAGGAGCGTCGTAAGGGACTGGCCTAGACATCAGGTGCACGGTTGATGTGAATCTACTAGTAGATTGTATTCTTTAAATTTTGTAATTGTACGTCAGTGTGTGCGATGTCATCGATATTCCCTAGGCTTAAGTGTTAATGTTAACGTGATATTAATCTAACAAGCATGCGGCATAACAACTAAGGTATTTATTTATCTCACCGTGCGAGAAAAACACACATCCAAACGGTCAGTCGTTTAATATTTATTGAGGAAGAGAAGGGCTCCTATTTGTCAGAGATTAGGACCGGCTCGTTCCTCAGCGATTGACAGCGTATAATTCATACGTCTTCATCGATCATCAAGAAGTTATTTCAATCACACAAAAAAAGAAAAAGAAAAAAAATCACCGCCTGAATATATTTCTCCCTTATTATGGTCTCCTGCTAATGAATTCTAATCAGCGACCATTAACATATTCGATGTACTACTTCCGTGCTCTCTCTCTCTCTCTCTTCTCCTCTCTCTCCCTCTCTGCTCTTCTCTCTCTCCTCTCTCTCTCTCGCACAGAAATAGTATGTGTGTGTGTATAATATATATAAAATATAGTTTTATATATATCTATATAATATATATTATATATATATATATATATATATATATATGAATAACTTGATCATGAAGTATATAAAACGTGATGCTATGTATAAATAAAGGTTTTTTGCCACGAAGGAAAAAATGAAAAAGCGAGATAGCCAAGTACTTTCGGTCCTGTCTCGCTTTTTCATTTTTTCCTTCGTGGCAAAAAACCTTTATATATATATAATATATATATATATATATATATATATATATATATATGTGTGTGTGTGTGTGTGTGTGTGTGTGTGTGTGTGTGTGTGTGTGTGTGTGTGTGTGTGTGTCCATAGGGAAAAACAAAATGAGAGAGAGAGAGAGAGAGAGAGAGAGAGAGAGAGAGAGAGAGAGAGAGAATTTTCAATGTCAGCGTGGAGGAATGTTTAACAAATCAGAATTATGGACCCGTCTACGCGGGCAGCAGTCGGCGTTACTGATAAATCGTTGAACGTCAAATCCATCATTCCAATATTCTTTAGGCATTGCTTCATATTCATTCTCGCCAGGAGTCTGCTTCACTTAGATTATAGTTTCTCTTTCTCTCGCTGCTGCTGTCTTCAACCTCTGGAGAAGGCAATGAGTTTGACTCCAGGACGAATTGATAGGCCTATTTCACAGCTTGGAATTCATAATCGTAACCATCACCTCATTTTTTCCAGTGATCTGTAGCCTGGGCGCCTTTCAGTATGCACCTCTGGTCTGTGATTAAAATAGCAGTAATGATAATGATTATTGTTGTTTAGATTTAGTTTTGAAAGGTTGTACAGGTTATTTAAATGCCATATGAACGTTATGCCAGCTGTGAATTATCAATTTCGTGATGTAGATCACTCGATTTATATGTAACGTATTATTATGTCCGTTAAAGAGAAGAATGATTACGTTGTAGATTCTTTCTACATGTGTTGTTTGTATCCATGTCAAGACAAATTGATAATATTGAACTAGAAAACAGTCGAAAAACTCCATAACTCCATCCCATGAGTTCATTTGTATCTACGGGGTATCTTACAAGTTGAGAGACTTGCATGTTCCTTGTGACTTCATTTATATTTGGAGTAAATAAAAGATTGGATCCGCATTCTGGTCCAGAAACCACTCATAACTATTATCTCGTCCCTAGTTCTTATACCACAACCTAAAATAATTTGAAATTCATAATTATTGCTTCGGGTATATTGAACAAACAAGAACACAGAATGACAATAAACGGAACTTGTTTCCAACATGTTCAGGCGGTAAAAAAAAAGTATTGATATTTAAATAATTACATTAATTATTAGGATTTTTCGTGTATGACACCCTTCCATCTAGTTGACCTTAATTTTTGTAAGTACGATGTAATGACCATGTATTGACCCTCTCTGTTGACCTGTCTTGGTGCTGGGCCTCACGTATGCTGTTAATAGGGTCAGTAGTAACTCATTCGTATTCCCCGCATCCCAATTATTTTTAAAACTTTTAGAAAGTCTACTTTAATACTCCAGGGAGTGTGTTATGTTGGAGGAATGACAAGGACAGGTTTAATCATCTGTTTTTCGCAAAATTACGGAGAGAATGGCAATTAGATACTGACAACTGAGTTATTTTAAGGAGTGTGTCTTGAGAGTGGCATCTTAATTGTAATGTTTGCATCAGGAGTTGAAAAATTCGTAAGTTTTCATGTGAAAAATCACTTTATTTGACCTGGAGATAACTAGGTCTCTCTCTCTCTCTCTCTCTCTCTCTCTCTCTCTCTCTCTCTCAAAGTGCTGTTGATGATGGTGAATGAGCAAAATACGGTACACTAGCACACACACTCACAAACGTAATCTAAAAACATTATCAAAAAAGACCCAAATCTAAAAAAATTATAAAAAAAAAAAAAAAAATATGTAAACGTGAAATTTTAATGTACCAATCTGTTAGAGTATCCTCAACAGAACAAGCATTTTTAAGTTTGCTTTCTAATTGAAGTTGGCCATGATGAAGAAATTTCACGTATCTTAAAGTTAATTTTACTCCGTTCGACCTTGGTCGGCTTATCGGCGACAAAAAAAAGGAGAAAAAAAAAAAAAAAAAAAAAAAAAAAACAAAAAAAAAAAAAAAAAAAAAAAAGCTAGCAGTACGAAAATATTATTCTGCCTCACTGGCGTGGTTGGTATGGTTTTTGCCTGTCACCTCGATGGCCGCGAATTCGATTCTTTGTCAATCAATTGAGGGGTCAGAGATGTGTATTTCTGGTGATAGAAGTTCATTCTCGACGTGGTTCGGAAGTCGCGTAAAGCCGTTGTTGGTCCCGTTGAAGAATAACCACTGGTTCCGTGCAACGTCAAAACACCGTACAAACAAAATACACTTCACTCTCTCGCTGGTGTAAGGTGTAGTAGGTGTCATGGTGTAAGGTGTACTAGGAGGTGTCTGTAATCGTGAAGCTGCTTCTTCCCACATTTTTTCATAGGCGGCGAGACAAAAGCTTAAGGCCAAACGGGCTAATAATCGACCCTTCAAGGCCTATCCTTCTTGCTGTTGCAACCTCATCGCTCTTGAGCGCTGCAATGATGGAAAGCTGCACGCGAGTGAATGTATTTATTTCCCTTCTCTTCTCTTCCACTTTTATCGTGACGTTCAGTTTAGTCCTTTATTTTGTGAGCGAAGTCTCCTAGCGTTCGTCTTGAAAGAAGCTTATTTAGAAAGTGGGATAGGTTGTCGTTTAACAACGAAGTTGTTCAGTAACAGAAATAAATATCGATTTAATTATTTACAAAATGCGATTCTGTAGCCTTCTTTGTGTGAATAAATTCACGTCAGTCATAATCTTATAAAATATTTCTATATATCGATGATTTGAAGCTAATGCGCTGTATTACATACGGGCTTATTCGCAAAATACGAATTGTTAATTAAGGGAATTATTATTTTTTAGAAGCCAGATGTATAGGCAGGCCGAAATTCAAAGTATAGAGGCCAATCTTAAAGATTCCGTTTTCTTTGATTAGTTCGTAGCAACATAGAAAACGCATTATAAATGTATCCCTAACTGTGCTGAATAGAAGACATGCACGACCATTCTTATGGAAATGGCTACAGGTAATATATCTTATGGAATACCAAGTAACAGGCACTTAGAATTTGTAGAGATACCAAGAAGGTAAAGTGAAAAACAGATATAAATAATACACCAACAAATGTAAGTTACAGACAAATAGATGTCTATGTGACTGGGGAACAGATGATCATGGGTGTGTCATAGTCTATTCTTTATTAAATGATCTAAGAAAGAGACTTAGTTGGTCCATTAAAAAGGTAATTGATACAGAGTAAGAAAGTTGAAAGTGGAAAATAGATACAAAGAAACGAGAGGTATTCGATTAATGAGATAACTGATTACCAAGGTGTAGATTGAATTAAGAAATTCGTACAAAGGGAAACGAGAAGAATGTACCCAATAAAAGAAAGGCCACAAGAAATAGGGCGAAATGTTAGACTTACTAAAGGGAAACCAAGCCTCTTTGTTTTTCCTTTGTGCCTTTTGTGTGTGTGTGTGTGTGTGTGTTTTTTACCTTACAATAGAAGGTTATCTTTTAACTTCTGTAATGCAATACTTAAGAATGATTGTTTTTGCATATGAAAGGTAGGAGATTCTTGGGTAAGGCGACCCCATCTGGACCTCTCTCTCTCTCTCTCTCTCTCTCTCAGGTTGAAAAGACTGCTTCATTGCTTTGGTTCCCAGTGATTTCAAATAAGAGCATCCATAAAAAAGAATGTTTTAAACACTCATGCCTCTGAAAATCGTTGTGTGTATCATATTGTCAAGCACTCATCAGTTCAGGATATCTTTTTGAACTTCTTATAACTTCAAGATGTCCCTTTCAACTTCTTTCCACTTCAGGATATTATTTTCGACTTCTCATCACTTCATGGTATCTTTTTGAACTTGCTATCACTTCAGGATATCTATTTCAACTTTTGGACACTTCAAGATATCTTTTTCAACTTCCTATCACTTCAAGATATCTCTCTCTACTTTTGACACTTCAGGATATAATTCTTTGTCAACTTCTTTCCTCTTCAGGATATGTTTGTCACTTCTTTCCTCTTCAGGATATCTTTTTGAACTTTTCCCTTCAGGATATCTTTGTCTCTTCTTTCCTCTTTCAGGATATCTTCGACAACTTTCCACTCCATTTTGGTCCCGTTCAAAACGAATGTACGTAGGTCCTGATGTCATTTGATTTCCCTCGGACGAACCGTAGAGCATAATGGAGTCTAACGTGCCTCTCTTTGTCTCTCCCTAACAGCCCGGCACAGTGGAGGCACAGCGACATGTCTTCAAGGCGAAGAAAATCAAGAAGTCTCGCCCGTGCCATGTGTGTCATCAGCCTGTGGTTAAACTGGGCTCCTGCTGTAGAGGTGAGTTCTTTGATCTCGACTTTATATAATTCTTGTACTATTGCAGTGTGGCTTTTCAATGTCTTCAATTGTCCACAGTATTATGACCATTATTTTGACTACCATCTTCTAAGAGGGTCTACCTATTATTTTTTTTTATATGATTATATTTATTATAGCTATATCATATTATTATTATTATTATTATTATTATTATTATTATTATTATTATTATTATTATTATTTATTGACCTATATTTCGTTATTTTGTTTTCGTTTATCTGGTAGCTTTGTTTACATACTGCCTTCATAATGAACACTTGATCAAAATGCCGTATTCATTGTTTAAATCCTCACTGTTCTTCCTCAGTAATTCATGTCATCTGTCTTGTGTTCTCAGCTGCGATCATACCATATACGTACGTATATACACCTTTCCTTGTAAGCTAAGTAAGTTATGTTCTTATATTTCTAACGGTAATCTCTACCGCCTTTTGTCTCATACACAAGTACCGTTATTCCTCTCTTCATTTCCTTTGGAACCTTTCCCTCATGTAGATTAACGTTACACACCTTGGTCATCCATTCATTCACGCTTTCACCACCATACCACAGCGTCTCACCTGTAATTCTATCGACAACTATAGCTGGTTCACTTAAGGTAGATTCTTGGGTGAGCCCTGTGCATACGAGTATACGGCTCATCCGAGGTTCTACCTTAAGTGAACCAGCTATAGTCCCTAGCATTCTTGGACCTCTTCAACTCCTTGCATTAATTAGAGAGCTCCAAAGTACTCACTCAATCGACAATAAAGTGGTATTCCATTTTGTATGTAGGTACATAACTTCCAATTCCAGGTTTGAGATTCTTGACATGTACTATAGTAGATTCACACCAACTGTGCATTTGATGTTTAGGCCAGTCCCTTACGACGCTCCTGATTGGCTGTTGATAAGTCAGTCACAGGGCTGGAAACTCCTGTCTCTCTCGAGAGTTCACATGGGTAGGATCTATGTTCCACCTCTCCTGAGGGATACGTCTTTCAAAAGTATCCTTCAGGAGAGGGGGAACATACATCCTGCTTATGTGAACTCTCTCGAGAGAGACTGAGAGTTTCCAGCCCTGTGATTGGCTTATCAACAGCCTATCAGGAGCGTCGTAAGGGACTGGCCTAGACATCAAATGCACGGTTGATGTGAATCTACTATAGAATGCCTGCTATTACACGGTACTCAGACGTTTCTTTATCCTTCCAGTTTGCAAGTACCTGGTGCACAAGGCCTGCGAACCAAAGGTAAGTTTGTTAATGATTTTGCACTGAAGTTTTCCTGCTGTTGGGTAGAAGTGGATATGCACAAGAATGGCGTGATGACACCTTATTTCTCCCCAGTAGTGTTATTATTCTGTGGAAGTCTGGGCTGGTTAAATAACCTTTTGCGTTTCATTTGTGTAGAACTGAATTATATATTTATTTCAAGTAAAGTCTCTTGAGCCTTGCTGATATAGAAGACATGATTAATTAAAATATTTGTCCCGTGTCATTTTCGTAGATATTTCTTTGCGACTTGGAACAACTTCTTGAATTCACTGTCTTCCAGAGACCTGAAAGTTGTCTACTCACTCACGCAAATGGTTATTTTCTTGCTATCAGTGTAATTTTGACTTAGATTTGCTTCTGTGTAGAAGAATGTCTTAATCAGTGATTGGCATGTGTTATTAATGCTGTTCATGTGTATATAAAGTTAATTTGTTTTTATTTTAATATTATTTTTCCACTTGAAAATTTTAAATGAATGTTGTCATGAGGTATGCCATCTTCAACCATTTTTAAAGTAGTGTTTTATAGTGGTTGTCCGCGCATGCGTTTGCTCAGCCACGAGGAAAGTTGATAAAATAAATGCTTGAATAGGAATGGTTTGCATTTGGAACGCTGTATTGGAACTGAAACTTAGTTAACCCACTTTTATAGAGGATAATTTATCCGTGGTAGATTTGGAAAAAGAAAATGTTGCTTCAGTGAAACTATTTTTTTTTATAGAAATGTCCCTTTTATGAAAGCATATTGAAAAATGGAATATATTTATTGCGTATCCATGGACGATTTGGAAAAATAATAGGTTGCTTTAGTGAAACTGAATATTTTTTTCATCGATATGGTCTTTTTATGAAAACCTCATGTAAAATAGAAAATATTATTTATTTTGTGTTTATGCATTACCTGGATATGAAGTGTTGCATCTATACCAAAAGAATAGGTAGTTCTTTTAAAGTAATTACACCGGAAAATTCGCTTCAAAGAATTACGTCAGATAAGAATTTATTCATTCAAATCCTGACACCCAACCATGGTGCCTTTGTTCCCATAATAGGTTTGAGAAGAAAGGTACCTTGGTGAACGTAGGAACAAAGGTACTACTGGGCTTTTGTTTTTATAAGGTTTAACCATAGAGTGGCACCGCTTGTTTTAAAGGGTTTAACCCTTGGTTTAACCATAGATTGGGACCACGCGTCGTTCCAAAAAATATTTACAGAAGGAGGCAGACTTGGCCCGAGAATTCTGGATGGGAATACTTTCTGCAGTTCAAAATTGTACAGGACCTGACACATTCCAGCGATGCCCCCTCGCGTTTTATATATATTGCGTTGCAGTCTCTCTCTCTCTCTCTCTCTCTCTCTCTCTCTCTCTCGGCCTCTTGTAATCCACTTATGAAGCTGCGTTCTCCCCCACCATTCTCGAAATTCCACCGCCAGAGTGTCTGCTGCTCCTATTTCTATATTCTCCATCTCTGCTCCTATATTTCTGCCACGCCGAACTTTCTTGCCGTTTTTCGATGTTGTGGGTTGTGCTCTCTCGCTCGCCTGATGTTTTTCCTTTATTTTTTAATGATTATGTTACTTTTTGTCGTATACTTAAAACTACGCTTTTTTTCCAGTGCTGTCTAGTGTGTCATTTACAGGTTTGTCTGAGGTTGTAAATGTCGTAAGTTTTAAATGAATGTTGTAAATGACGAAGGTTGTAAATGTCATAATGTTGTAAATGCCGAATTTTGTAAATGTCGAATGTTGTAAATATCGAGGGTTGTAACTGTCGAAGGTTGTAAATGTCGAAGGTTGCAAATGTTGAGGGTTGTATGTGTCGAGGGTTGTAAGTGTCGAGGTTGTAAATGTCGAGGGTTGCAAATGTCGAGGGTTGTAAATGTCGAAGGTTGTAAGTGTCGAAAGTTGTAAATGTCGAATATGTATCATATAACTTGCAGTTAATGAAGTCGCGACATATGTTTTCATATTTTTTTATTTTAATATAATTAATTTCCACGTTTACCAGGTTTTAAATGTTGCTCTGTGTGTCAAATAACCTTAAATTAATGAAGTCAAAACATATTGTTTCAAATTTTTCGTTTTAATTTAATGAATTTACACGTTTCCCACGCTGTAAATGTTGATTGTGTGTCGAATAACTTGAAATTAAGGAAGTCAGGACATAAATTTTTTTTTTTCATATTCACTGAGTCATATTTGAATATCATTTTTCGAGTCATGTTTTCTCATTTTCATTATGTCGTAAGCCGTCAAGTATAGATGGTTCCATATATTATCATTTTCATATCCACTAATTGCTATCATTCATGTGCTTGTCGGATACCATGAAATAAATGAAGTCGAAACATGTATTTTCATAGTTTTTCGTTTTCATGTTTACTTATTGCCATTGTATCTGATTTCATTTTCTCGTGTTATATTTTCTCATTTTCATATTCACAGATTCCATTCACGTCTGAATTCATTTGTATCGTGTCATGTTTTCTCATTTTCATTTTCATATTCACAGATTCCCTTCATGTCTGAATTTAATGTTTTCGTGTCATGTTTTCTCATTTTCATTTTCATATTCACAGATTCCATTCACGTCATATTTCATTTGTTTCGTTTCATATTTTCTCATCTTCATTGTGTAGTAAACCGGCAGTATACTACGTTCTCTCAGTTCCTATCTCCTCTTACGCGTTCTCTCGTCTCTCTTCTTATCGCCTAAGCATCGTCCTCGGATTTCTTCTTCTTCTTCTTCTTTCGAGACGAAGACAATCTTGGCCGATCCTCGAGGGAAGCTCCAGGAGTTTTGCCTTAACTGCCTGATCGAAGTGGGCGTTGCCTTCATAACGTTTTCTTTAGCACTTTAGGCTCACCTTTTTTTTCTTTTTTATTTCTTTTTTTGTTTTGTTTCCGGCATTGCTGTACGTCTCTCTCTCTCTCTCTCTCTCTCTCTCTCTCTCTCTCTCTCTCTGCTCTCCTAATCTAACTTTGCGTTATCAGACCTTGAGATATTATAAGACGTTATATATTCTGAAATTACCTTCATGTGATATATACGTATATATATATTTATATATATAGATTGAAATTGAATATTCACTGTTAGGATAATGGAATTAGCTTAATGTGATATATCGAATGAAAATGAATTTTAAAGTTTAATGACACTGAAGGATACATACTGAATCAACCCGAAGTGCCAATGTAATGAAAACTGGGTGAGATATATTAAAAGGAAATTGATTATTACTTGGATAAAAATGAAGTAGATATATTAAATAACATGGGAGCGGGGGTTTTGGGGGGAGGGGGGCAGGAGTTGTATGGAGAGAGCTAGGATGTTAGCCTGCATGAGTTTGAGAGATGCCTGGCCTCTGGTTCTGCCGAAGCAAAGGTGGCCTGAAAGAAGAAGAAGAAGAAGAAGAAGAAAGAAGAAGAAGAAGAAGGAGGAGGAGGAGGAGGAGGAGGTCCTCCTCCACCTGCGGGTGTTGCCCCCTAATATGGCAAGCGGTAGTTACTGTATCCCTTCGCTCGCCTCCCACAACTGCGAGGTATCCATCCTTGCGGGGGGGGGGGGGGCGGAGGTTGTTGCTTTTTCATCACCATCAAACCCACAGCTTATGGGGAGGATATATTGGCGAGGTTAGATCAGCACTGGTGGGAACCTTTGAGGAATTTGTCCTTTATCGAGATGTCAGAGATGCTATTATGATTCATTAGCGTTTTACTTAAAAGAAAAAAAAATCGTAGCCTATGGAGTGATATTGGCAGAGGAAATTGTCCTTTTTTAAGATCTCAGAGATGCGATTATGGTTCGTGAGTGTTTTACTTTAAAAAAATATTTAAATAAAATCGTATCCTATGGAGTAATTTTGGTAAAGAAATTGTCCTTTTTTTGAGATGTCAGAGATGCAATTATAATTCATTTAGTGCTTTACTTTAAAGAAAAAAGAAAAAAAAATTCATAGCTTATGGAGTTATAGTGGTAAGATAGAGCTGTACAGATGAAAACCTTTAGAGAAACGGCTTTTTTGAGATTCAATGATTAATTAATGATTAATAAGTTTCTATTTTATATTTTTCGAGTTCGATGACAAGTAATGGGTTCATACTGGAGAACCTTCAAAGACATTGTCTTTTTTTGAGGTGTCAGTAATAACATTATGATCTATTGGCTATTATTTATTTTTTTTTAAAGGAGAATTTGATAAGTTAATGTGTTCCTTCTCATTTCTCCCATAAGCTTCCATTAGTTTCCGATACTTAGAAATGATGTTATATGTTCTCTCATGTTCTCGAGAACTGTTCGTTGCTCATAAGTTTCTTCAACAGATCAAGTTTGACGATGGATGTTGGTAGGACCCTCAATCTTTCATTCTCTCTCTCTCTCTCTCTCTCTCTCTCTCTCTCTCTCTTTCCCTCATTCTCTCTCTCTCTCTCTCTCTCTCTCTGCTATATTTAAAAGGTATTTACAGTCGCAAACGCAGTTCTTGAAGGAGCACTTCAGCTTATTATGACTTCTATTGCTCATAACTGTAACTCTCTCTCTCTCTCTCTCTCTCTCTCTCTCTCTCTCTCTCTCTCTCTCTCTCGAACAATTGAACCAGAACTTAATCCACGATTAATACCATTACACGGTGTAACCTATATATAAGACATGACGAGCGCTGAAGCCCTAGTCAATTGCAAGGGTTGCAACAAGACACCCTTTTCATCCTCTCGTGCAAGGCGAGACCCCTTAGAAGGGGGTGAGGCGAGGGGGGGGGGGGGGGGGGGGCGATGGTTTACCCGATCTCTGATGAACCGTTCCTTTGATATACGTCGAACATGACGACGTGCGGGGAATAGTAGATAGCCAAGTGAAGGATGTTTTTTTTTTAGTCGGTTTTTAGACATATGTCTTGGGATGTCTTCCCAGACATGTGTCTCAAAACGCTGAGCATTGTGTCATAGCAAGCAACTGCATGAAGGACATTTTGCTAATGAATATTGTAATGTATATTTCCTTTATGTTACGGACATTATGCCAGTGGATATTGTAATCTATGCTTCCTTCACTTCGATCACTTGGAATAGCATGTCGTAGTAGCCGTAGCAGTATTGATTAATGTTATTTCATTTTAACGCAATATTTCTCAAGATTAGATTTCCACCTTCGCAGCGAAAATTGTTTGTTTGGACGAAATTTGACCCCTGGGCCTGGGGGCAATAAGAGCGCCCTCTCTTCATCTGCTTTCCGCTGGTCCCTTTCATCGTACGCCAAGTCTTTTGCTTGATGTCAGCGTTTAATAAGCGCTCTCTCTTGTCTTTAGTCTTTATTATTATTATACAAGCCCGCAAGGCTGCTATATCTTAGTGTATTCTCCATCCAAAAAACAGTCTTGGTCACGTGATCTCTCCCCCACCTTCGCCATGGATATACATAATAGAACATTATTTTCTTTCAATAAATCATTATTAGTAGCAAAAGTGTGCTTAGTTAATGATTATTTCAACAACAACAACAACAAGTGTATACAACAACAAAAGCAGTAACAACAACTACTATTGCGTATATATATATAATATATATATATATATATATATATGTGTGTGTGTGTGTGTGTGTGTGTGTGTGTGTGTGTTGGGAATTATAATCCTAAGTGGGGGCCCCCTCTCTTTCCCCCTCCCCCCACCATGAAGTTTTTTAGACCCGCCACTGATTATAAGTGACCGTGAATCACGATGTTATTGTCGATGTTTATCCTGTCAGATATCAATCAGTTGCATTCTTTTTACTTAATTACCTAATCATCTCATCGGTAGTTGATAATGATTGTTTATGTACACAGTCGCTGTTTGCGTGATGCGTAACTTTGCGGTCGTCCCACGAGATTATGTATATATCCGTATGTTGATGATGGAAAAGTTTACCTTATCAATAATTATCCATCCCTATTTTTATTATTATCAGGGCTCTACTGCTGTATTGTGCAAAAAGTCCTTAGTTTGAAACTGGTAAATGAACTAAGCCAATAGTGTCAGTACGTAATTGGTAATTTATTTCTGAAGAAACTTGTTTTACATTTGTGAATTTCGTGAGACATATTCAAATTGCAAACGTCTCAAACTAATTTCAGTAAAGCAATAGATTTTTTAAACTTCTTTTTGTTTTGTTTTTTATACAGGGAAAACTTAAAAAAAAAATTTCAATAAGGGTCTCATCTTACGGATCTTTCAAACCAGTGTAGATTCATCTTCCTCACTAAGTGAGTCACCTTAATCTCCTGGAATATGAAACGCTCACTATTCGAACGAAAACATTGTTCATTCCTTCAAAAGGTCAAGCCCTTGTTATTGCGTAAAACGTCTTAATTTTGGACCGTGGCAAGTCACCTTCCTTATGGGACGAGGCAGCGATACCTCTCAGAGAGTCTGACATCTCTCTGACCAGAACACCGACTCTTCAGGCAAGTCAGGAGAGAGCTTGACAGTAACCCGGAGGATTACTGACACCTCGGCAGTTACCTATCCTTCGGTTGCCTGGGGCGACAACCGATCTGGCAATTTTCTTGTCTTGATCAATTATAAGTCTTGTATCTGAGATCTCGCGCATAGTAGGCTACAAATTATAGCTTCCGGGAACAGGTCAGATTTAGAGAGAAAGAGAGAGGGAGAGAAAAAAAAAGTAAGACGTACTTTCCCAGGGATGGGATGCTAGGTTTTAGTCTTGAAATTAATTTTTTTAGGACCTTATATCCTATATTTAGTCGTTTACCGGAGAGGAAATCATATAGAATTTACGCTACGAAGTTGTCTGTGAAATGTGGACAAGGATGTTTTAAAATTTGCTAAAATTGTACCGTGAGGTACTTTTTCAGTCCCAGTGCTGGACAAGGCACTGCGTTAGATGTTATAAATGATTTCAGGCGTTGAATGGAAGCCTAGGGGCCTGTGAGTCCATTTCTCTCTCCCTAGACACCTATCGTGACAGAACCTAGATGAAAAACTCATCTTAATTTTGAAAAAGTCTGCCGAATTAGGTAAACTCAATATGACGTAAAATCAGTACATCACACTTTCAGCGTAGTTCCCTAATTACCTTATAGTTTACAATAAATAGTATGATTGTTTTTAAAAGGAAATGTAACGGGAAAGAAATCAAGATCGTTGCCGTGGGACCTGTGACTCACCCAACATACAAGGTTTATTTACAAGAGGAAAATGCGTCAAAAAATGATTCATCTTCGTCTGTTTAATCTTATTCTCCAGGTGTACAAACATGAGTCCACGTTAACGGCGATAGAAGATTCACATCAACCTTGCATCTGATGTGTAGGCCAGTCCCTTACGACGCACAGTCAATCACAGGGCTGGAAACTCCTGTCTCGAGAGAGAGGTCACATAGATATGTATGTTCCACCTCTCCTGAGGGATACTTTTGACAGACGTATCCCTCCGGAGAGGTGGAACATACATCCTGCTTATGTGAACTCTCGAGAGAGACTGAGGAGAGTTTCCAGCCCTGTGATTGGCTTATCAGCAGCCAATCAGGAGCGTCGTAAGGGACTGACCTAGACATCAAATACACGGTTGATGTGAATCAACTATAGCTTCTGTCCTGTGAGGCATATTCCGAATTGTGGTGTGACAGTTTGCGTCGAATAAGAAGGAGTGTGATCATAGGTTCAAACTCGATCCCCCGATCACTTATCGAGTTAAAAGCTTCGAAAGACTTTTGAGCGGACAGAATGATGATCGAGTCCAACCTCCCCTGATCATCCACTTGAGCTTGGAACTGTTTGAGAGAGAGAGAGAGAGAGAGAGAGAGAGAGAGAGTTACAAGGATTAGGATGTCTCAAGGACTTGTTAGTCCATCCTAAGAGGAGACATCGTGTGCTCAGTCATCTGAAGGAGCAGGTTTTACTGTGCATTCACAGTGTCCTCCTAATGATTTTGTCTAGCTTACTTTTAAACTCTTCCACACTGTTGCTGTTTACAACTTCTGGTGGCAGTTTATTGCACGTGTCACATATCTTGTATGTAAAGAAGTTCCCACAATGGGATGTGTTGTATCTCCTTAGTTCTAGTTTCCATACATTATTTCTTGTCTGATTTTCGTTTAATGAAAAAGAGAGAGAGAGAGAGAGAGAGAGAGAGAGAGAGAGAGAGAGAGAGAGAGAGAGAGAGAGGTTAGTGTTGCAGGAAGATGTTGCCTTGAGCAATGGCAGTCTTGTCAGGTAAACATTCGTGTGGACTAGCAAACGTTTACATGTGCGCATATTATTCAGCTGCGCGAGGAACCTTACCTGGTGTAGTAGGAAACTGGCACACACGTTTATACCCGATGAAGTTATTGTATAGACTGCGGCGCTAAGGCTGCTGTTGTTTTGTATACTTTTCAACTGCTGTTTAGTTAACATAGCTGTCCGTCGTCGTATTCTATTGGTCAGGCCGTTCATTCTAAAGAACTGGTTTCTAGCCAGGCTCACAATCCCCTGTAATGCTGACGCCTTAGGCCAAAGCCAGAAGGAGGAGGAGAACTTTTGCTTATGTTATTGTCTGTTTACGAGAAGACTTCCCTCATTCATACCCTGGGCATTTCTAAACATGGGTCGGTTTTAGGAATCTTGTTTATTACCTTTCCCACCCCAGGAGCTGCCACGCACCAGAGGGAGATTACAGGTGTGCACAGGAATCTCAGGTGGTGGAAATTTTGACTGACGACTCATTGCCTCGTTTTTCATCTGTTTTCGTATTCATTTTTTTTTTTTGGTGGGTATTGAGTAGGTTGCCTGCCGATGGGCAGGGGACTGGCTTGTGCTAAGATGAGTCACTGGTGTAGTGGTCATGGTCAATTTTTAATAATATTTCCTTATATGTCACAGTAGTGATTCTGTAAATAGGTTACTTGAATTGCGTGAAATACACGAGGCTTCCCATTAGTTAATCTTTTTATTGAGTTATATTGATGTATATATGAATAAGATACTGTGTCTTTTTGATACATATATGAAAAAGATAACAGTTTAAGAAATTATCTTTTTCATATATACATCAATAGGACTCATTAAAAATATTAACCGATGAGAAGTTGAAGAGACAAAAATTGAAAAAAAATTAACCCTTCATAAGGAACAGAAAGACGGATTCTTATGAAATATGATATATATATATATATATGAATTTTTATACGATAAATATAATATTCATATAGTAATTTATAATATATTCCTAATATTAAATATTCATTATTTAGATAGTAATTTATAAAGATTTTAAATAGCTTGTCTAATCCTTCGGGCCAGCCCTAGGACAGCCCAAGGAGAGTTAATATTAACTCTGGTCTGGTTAAACTAATGTAGAATAAATAAAATAAAATAATAAATAAAATAAAATAAAATCCGTCTCAGTCCTTTGTATTTTCTATGCTTAACTCCAGAGCAACTCTTAGTGACTCACAGTATAGTACTTGTTGAGCTGGCATCCGCGTTCTGCGTCGAACACCCCTTGCAACGATGACTGTGGTGGCCCAGTGAATTATGGGCGTCTGCCGAAGGCGTTCGACACTATTAACATGACCCCGACCTTGTCTCTCTCTAGACGTCTTGTATACCAGGGAAGAATTGAAATTGCCCCCCCCCCCCCTCCCTTTAACTATAGAGTGGTGTGTTGAATTATAAATTGCCACAAGGAGATCTCTTCAGAATGCGTTTTGTAGATCTTTCGTTAAATGGTAAATTAAGTGAATTTGCTGTCACGGAGACGAAAAATGAATGAATAAATAAATAAATAAATAAATAAATAAATAAAGAGTTGCCAAAGACCTTCAAAATAATCTAAAGTAGCCTCGAAGACTTCGCAGTCAGGCTTCAGGGACCCACAAGAGCAACGTTAAACTCATGAACGGGACGATTCTTCGTGACAAAGTGGTCTAAAAGTTAGCCTCACCCTAGCCTGCCGTGCGTGGGTTCGAATCCCGCCACGGGACGGAGGAGGGTTTCCTCATTTCTTCCTCGCCTAGATTCAAGACTTGCATTGATTGATAAGTGTTCCAGAAAAGTGTGAGACAACGGAGAGAAAGTCGAAGGCCGCTGTGGTTATCACAAATAAGTAAATATCTGGCAAGAAGTAACCAGTAGATTTTAAAGTAAATATATATATATATATATATATATATATATATATATATATATATATGTATATGTATATGTATATATAGATTACACCTAATTTTAAAGTGAACCTTTCTGGCTACGACCTTGCCAACGGTAGCATCATGCTGAAGCTCTCTGCATAATGACGCGTTTTTGCACGAATGTTACGTGCACTGTACGTTTCATACACGACTGCCTTATCCTCTCTTGTTTAGACAGTACGTCACTTCCTGTTAGCTTCGAGCCAGGTTTTATATGTAGTCGTTGCTCAAGAGTTAGCAACTCCGTATATGAGGAGTCAGTATAGAGAAATATTAGTCTGGATGTTAGAATATAATCTATTTTGAGGGTTTTATCTAATGACAGTGACTTCAAGTTAATAATGATCACGTGGAAGGAATTGAACTCGCTATAGGATATGTCCTACAAGGAGCTACCATAGGAAACGGTTAGAGTCTGTTACGGGAAATGAACAGCAAGTTTCATAGGCTATGAATGAACGCAAACTTTCTTAGCCTATGGACTATCACAGGAGATGTACGTTAACTTTTGTAGCTTATGAATTGTTACAGGAAATGAACAGAAACATTCATAGGCTGTGATTGAACGCGAACTTTCATATAGCCTATGAACTAGTACAGGAGATTAACAGAAACTTTCATAGGCTATGAATGAACACAAACTTTCATAGCCTAGGAACTGTTACAGGAAATGAACTGTAACTTGTCAGCTCCCTTCAGATAAGATCCGAGTGTTTGAAACTGTATCACTCGGAGAAAGATAATGAATGACTCGCTGGTTATCGCGGTGTGAATAGACAGTTAGGCTTATCTGAATACGAAACTTATCGCTCCGTGTTATCTCGGAATGTTATTAATTTTGGGTTCTTTATGAATTGCGCGGTGAGATCGGAGAGTGTAAAGGTTGACTGAATATTAGGGAAAGATTATGGAAGTGTTTTGTAGGGAGCTAGATCATTTTGGAAAAGATCCTTCATAGTTAAAGCTGGAAATGATATTGCGTAGGACTAGTGTTGCATAGAATTCTCAACAGCAAAGTTGGAGAGAGAGAGAGAGAGATACGGAGGACAGTACGGCCAGAGCTTGTCGTATATTAATTTTATTTAAGAGGCTGTAATGATTATCTCCCTTTCTCGTAATTTAGGGTCCCATAAACGCACCTCTAGTACGATAAGAAACCGATACCTGCTCTGAATGAGAATGGCCCCTTTGCTATGAAAGGGGG
This sequence comes from Macrobrachium nipponense, assembly GCF_015104395.2. Lineage (NCBI taxonomy): Eukaryota > Metazoa > Arthropoda > Malacostraca > Decapoda > Palaemonidae > Macrobrachium > Macrobrachium nipponense. Next base: position 3,957,536 of record NC_061102.1, on the reverse strand, counting down.
GGGGGGGCGGTTGTTAGGGGGGAACAGTCAGGCATTAGCAGCAGCAGCTGTGCAAACGAGAGAGAGAGAGAGAGAGAGAGAGAGAGAGAGAGAGAGAGAGAGAGACTTTCCCGCGAGCATTGAGTCGATCCCCTCTCGGCGAAGAGCGTATATACTGACTGCTGCTACTATACCTGTTGGGGGAGCGAGTGTGTGTGTGTGTGTGTGTGTGAGAGAGAGAGAGAGAGAGAGAGAGAGAGAGAGAGAGAGAGAGAGTGTTATGTGTGTGTATGTGTGTGCTGTTGGGTCTAGGCTGCTCTCTCGTCAGTGGCAGTCCAGCTACAGGTAGAGAAAGGGAGGATTGAGAAGATGGGCCTGTAGACGCTAGACGCACATGGCCACTCGCCTCCTCCTCTTGCTCCTCCTCCACCTCCACCTCCTCCGCCTTATAACATCTCGCATGCCCTCTTCAGTCCGCCCTATCTCTCTCTCTCTCTCCCTCCCCCTCTTTCTCTTTCGCGTTCCAAGTGAGTTTATAGTGTTCGTGTTGATCCCAACTTTGCGTCTAAAGTGTTGGCGGGATTCGGTGGATTATTACCGAGTGGGATCTAGCAAAAGTGAGGATACCTTGGAAGGATTCACATATTCTTCTGTATATACAGTGTAACCGTTATGCTTTAGAAAAAAAAAAAAAAAAGATGTTTGAAGTGAGTCAAGTGTCTCAAGACTAGTGCTACACATTTTTGTCAAACAGTGGATTGTACTGATGGGGAGCCGATGACTTTAGCCGTCTTCACCCTACTATGAGTTCTTACGTACGTGTGGTATATAAACGTGGTTGTCTAGTGATGTTCTTTTTACTAGTAAACTCAGCGGTTTGTTTCTAAGTATCGCAGTGATGCAACTTTAGCAATACTACGTGAGAGATGGAATATGGGCTCTCAGTTATTTCATATTTATCAATTAATCGTTCGAGGAACTTGACATGTTATTCGGTGCTAAAACTTGTGTCTATTAAATCTGTGTAACCTGAAACTCATAATGGGTGACTTCTGCCCCAGAGATAGATTAATAATTCTCTTATATTTTACAGACCTTTGCTTAGGGCACATCTTAGGTGTCCTTGGCATTCATATCTGTTTGTAGCATCCTCCCTGCTTGCAATGACACCAGTTGTCTCTCGTTGAGTAACAAATTGCTTGCAACAGAACGAATGTAAAGCATCAAGAATCACTTTTCTTATTATTGTCTCACGATAGGCTGACTCATTGGTCAGCGTTATGGGCCATCACGCCTCTTATCAGTAAACTTTTTTTGTGTGTGTGGAGGGGGTGGGGGCAGTGTTTTCAGTTTTGTGATGGATTCATTCACCCAAAATTCTGCCACTCCTTTGTTAATGGTTTCCCAGATGTGTGAATGCGATGTTCCTGAACTTACTTAACCTTTAGAACATTATAGTGAAGAGTGATTACACGATTGTGCTGTTGAAATTTCTTATGAACTAAAAAAAAATATTCCCCTTCGGTTAACATATATGAAAATATATTAATTCCGAGGTAGAGCGAATTAGACATTAAAGGACATTTGTAGCTTAATGCTTGTATATGACTAACGGTGATGTGATAAGACCTATATATATATGTGTGTGTGTGTGTGTGTGTGTGTGTATACAAACAAATGTGTGTGTGTTTGTGTATATGAATATATAAACCCACGTATATGTATATATAAATGTGTGTGTCTGTGTATGTGAGTGTGCACGCGTACGTATGTATCAGATACATACATCCATCCACCCATGACTGCTCCATACATTCTTGACGAGAATCACTCGGCAAATGTATGCAAGGCAACGAGATCGCTGCCACAAATCTGCCCCGATGAATAAGTGCCCCTAATCATAGCTTGTGGCTTCTCTGTGAGATGATGACTCTTATTATTATTATATAATAATGATAATAATAAAGATCCTGCTGAATCTGTGATTCTCTTCAAGGAAGCTGTTCAAGTCCCAAACAGTTGTTTCAGTGGCAATTCGTCATGTTACTGTAACATACAAGATGTCCTTTCTGTCTTAATAACTCACTGAGAGAGAGAGAGAGAGAGAGAGAGAGAGAGAACTACATCCAGTCAATGTAATGCATGAACATGAGTGTATGTTTGCGTGCACATGTGAGAGAGAGAGAGAGAGAGAGAGACTACGAGAAAAAACATCCAGTCAATGTAATGCATGAACATGAGTGTATGTTTGCGTGCACATGAGAGAGAGAGAGAGAGAGAGAGAGAGAGAGAGAGAGAGAGAGAGAGAGAGAGACCCTGAGCTAATTATATTTAGTAAATGTAACGCATAAACATGAGTGTAATGTTTGCGCGTACAGGTGTTTGTGCGAGAGAGAGAGAGAGAGAGAGAGAGAGAGCGTTGGTGTACGGGCATCGTCGGGAGATCAACGCGTCCCCGAGGGCTCGAATCCTTTGCCATTGACCTTTGGTAGAAGTGCAATGGAGTCTGTGAACTTCGTCTGTAGGTCCTTTGTAGAACCTTGGCAACCTTTTCTCAGCGGCCCCTGCCCTCTTTGCAGTTCCTCTTTTGGGGTTTGGGGTGGGGAGGGAGGGGAGGGAGGGGAGAGGAGGGGGTGTGGTTGGTCAATATCGAGTTTATTTATCCTGCAGAATGAAGGGTTGCAAGGAAATTAGCTGACACTACCTGGCTATGAATTTGTGAACGAATCCGGGTCACTTCTTGAAAATGAGACGAAACTGTCTCTCTGTGAAGTTTTGAACGAATTCGCCTAATTGTTAAAATTTCTATTTATTTATTTATTCATTTATTTTTTATAACGCTCTTATAAAAAGAAAAAAAACACAGGATTCACGTCACGTGGAGACGATACTCATTTTTTTGATATCACTGTTTCTGTTTTGGTTCGTCTGTTTATATTGTAGAATTCGTTATTTGAAATAACTGTGATTTATTCTTATACTGGATGTGAGTTCCACTTCATTACACACACATACTACACGCGCACACAGATGTATTATATATATTTTAAGATTATTTGTATTTATGCACTCTATTTCAGCGTGCACACGAGCATGTATATATTTATAATCTACCTGTCACGTTTTACCAGGTAGGCATGTCAATATATTAATCAACTTCTCGATCCCTTGAGATTTCGAAGACTCCTGTCGCTACTAAGCCCCATGATTCCAAACCCAGAAAGAAATGAAGTTATTTTGATGCCCGTGTATTTGTTTGCCATTCATTTGCCGCTATAATATTATTCTTTTATTATTATTATTATTATTATTATTCCACCTTTGCTCTTTTCCTGGAAAACTTTCTCTTGTCTGAGCAACCGGTTTTTTTTAACGATATAGGAGAGCACGGATCTGAAGGCGTCCTTTTTTTTCCCTAACATATGTTTTTGGCAAGGGGGCGGGCCGGGGCTTTCTGGGTAATTGTATATAATGCCAGTGTGCCCCGTCGGGTGAATCTTTTCTGATTGCGAAGCTGGGCCGGGTCCTCATCAGCAATGGTGCATGCAAACATCAATGAAAACACAGGGTTGTGCTGCTGCCGTGATGCTTGCAACTTTCTTGCGAACCCCTGAATTATTGGCACCCTCTATCATGCCTTGTCACCTCTCACTTATTTGGGAGTAGGCTGATTTTTGCCATTGTTCTCCATCAGTTCAGCTGTGAAATATTATGTTTTTGCTGTGACATTAAACTCTGAAATCGTTGTCTGAGTGCATGCGTGTGTTTGTGTGTATGTGTGGGGGCGTATTTTTTGTCACTTTTTTGTGGCCCTTTCTTTTTATTGTTCAATTTGTTTGTTGTTTGTTTTGGTCCTGTTGTGCAAGGGTCTCTTGAAAGCACATCCATTTTATGCATTCTTTGCTGACATTGGTTTGAGAGGAACATTTTTTTGCTGTTTTCAGTTGTTCTCCTGTATAATTTTCATTGTAAGAAAAGTATAACTCTAAATGAAACAAAAACAGAATCATCGGTAATATATGGTAATTTAGCCTTTTGAATGTCTCTATAAATGCTTTCCTCTCTTAATACGAATTGTTATATTCATTTTGCATGATATTGCATTAAACAGCTTCTTAACCCAGTGTCAAACGCAAACCGGTCAATCACCAAATCCATTGAAGTTCTGGAAAAAAAAAAAAAAGTGCTCGCCTTCAATTCACTGGGTATTTCCCCCCAAAGTCTGCTCGCTTATGAACTGATACATTGGAAACAACGGGAACAGCTGACGTCACTTCGAATGTTTACCGTTTTGTGTCAGAACTGATGGTTAAACACATTCTCAATGACTCTTCCCACATTTCGTCTTTCATTCCAAGAGAGGAGCTATAAATTATACTCATATGTTATTGCAGAATACTTTGTGTAATATTATAACAAAAACACCTTTTATTTTTATATCAGTAGTGTCGTTTGGAAATGAACCCTGGTCTCCTAGGAATTGATTCTTCACCATAGATTGTGATTAGCTCTCTCTCTCTCTCTCTCTCTCTCTCTCTCTCTCTCTCTCTCTCTCTCTATATATATATATATATATATATATATATATATATATATATGACTGGTAAAAATGTTCTGTTACAACAGAATTCCACTTAATAAAAGGAGCCCATAAAAACGCCAAAATATAGAGAGAAAAATACTATATTTCAGAAACTGCTGTCTCCCTCATTCATCTACCTGAAGAGGGAGACAGCAGTCTCTGAAATATAGAAGTTTTCTCTCTATATTTTGGCGTTTATATGGGCTCCTTTTATTATACATACATACATATGTATATAGATATAATATATATGTGTATATATATATATATATACACATACATACGTACATTTATACTTACATATATACATTGTCCGGGTTTGTGCGTTTTCGCTTCATATCCCAAAAATCGTCATGGTGACTTTGGATGGTTCCAAAAAAAAAAAAAAAAAAAAAAAAAAAAAAAGAGTTTGTGCAGCACTTTCCATTCTCGAATCACCCTCATCTGGATGAAGTTACTCACCGTTGATTGTTCTGTGCAGCAGACAAGTCTTCTTCCTCTTCTACTTCTTCTCCTTCTCCTTTTCCTTCTTCTCCTTCTCCTCCTACTTCCTCGTCCCCTTCTTCTTCTCCTTCTTCTTCGTCTTCTTCTCCTTCTCCTTTTCCTTTTTCTTCTCCTTCTCCTTCTCCTTCTTTTCCTTCTTCTTCGTCTTCTTCTCCTTCTTCTTTTCCTTTTTCTTCTCCTTCTCCTTCTCCTTCTTTTCCTTCTTCTTCGTCTTCTTCTTCCCCTTCTTCTTCTTCTTCTTCTTTGTCTTCTGCTCCTTCTCCTTCTCTTTCTTCTTCTTTTTCTTCGTCTTCTGCTCCTTCTCTTTCTTCTTCTTCTTCTTCTTCTTCTTCTCCTCCTCCTTCTCCTCCTTCTCCTTTTCCTTATTCTTCTTCTCCTTTTCCTTCTTCTAGTCCTCCTTCTTCTTGTTCTTGTTCTTCTTCTTCTTCTTCTTGTTCTTTTCCTCCTTCTTCTTCTTCGCCTTCTACTTCTTCTTCTTTTTCTCCTCCTCCTCTTCCTTCGTCTTCTTCTTTCTATGCGCATGCGCCGATTCTGATACGATGCAGCAGGTGGGGTCGAGCCTCGTAAAACCTGCGTTCTCGAGCCCCCGAGGAAGATGATGTGGTAAGTATGAACTCCTCCGAAGGGCGAAGGAAGAAGAAGAGAGAGAAGCCCGAGAGAGACGAGAGCGAGGAGAGAGAGAGATGAGAGGATTGATGAGAGAGAGAGAGGCATGCGTAATTAAGTACTTGGCGCAATATGTCGTTGGAGAGAGGGGAAGATGTGCATGAAGCAGTTTTTAATGATTATTTATTTTGCATCACCCTGGCATCAGCGTTGCTTCAGGGGAGAGAGATAAAGAGAGAGGTTGCCAATTAGGGTATTGGCCATTAATGACCATTGTTAATTTGTTAACAACGCATATTCCCCTCGTGGCTCATCAGGGCTTTTTATAATTAGAATTCAAAATCTGCAAGCTTAGAGAAAACTCCTTTAAGTGGGATCGATTAACTCTTTCCCTTCAGGCGTAACCCAAGGAGGTATATTATTACTGCGGTTTTTAAAATTATGACTAGTTTGCATAATATACAAAATTCATTTCTCGCTTACTCGGGGAGTAAGCCTGCAAACTACTTTGTTGTTGTTGTTATGGTTGTTCTTGTTGTTCTTTCTGTTGTTGTTCTTGTTGGGTGGTAGGAAAGCCCTGTGAAAAAGCCTTAAAAGGTCTGGAAAAGGTGCTTTGCATTGAGTTGAAGATACAGGAATTTTAGGAAAGGATATTTATGATTTATTTATTAGAATGAAAATGTAAAATATAAATAATGTGCATGTTAAACAGGACAGAAAAAGATTTTCTAATAAAATAAAGCGTCTTCATTTTAATTTTCGTTGGTGAAAGAAGGCTCTAGTCGACCATAGATTTTAGCATGTGCCCCGAGTAAGCTGGAGGTCGGATCATGCCTTGTTTATATGTATTATAATCTTTGTGACTGCTTGAAGTCCGATTTGTTATCCCTAAAGTAAACTTAAAATTAAATAATCCGGATGTCGCTAATATTAAAGGTAGCTTCGGTGTCGAGACTTTCATTAGTCGCCCAGAAATATCAGAAATTAGGCCACGCTCATCAAAATGAGAGTAATTGGGGCTAAATATTTTGGTTGTTTAATTTGGCGAGTCTTTGTTGTCTCTGCTTCCTGGATGTTTAAAGCTTCGAAACTCTCACGATCGTTGTCATTAGAGACGATATTTTGACTTATCGTTTTTACTCTAAATTTGGACTGGCTTTCATTGGAAGTTAAAGATGCAGGAATTTTTGAATAGGATGTTTATGATTTTTTATTAGAATGAAAGTGTAGAAAACAAATAATAAGCATGTTAAACAGTAGAGAACAATTATTTCTCATAAAATATAGCTTATTTATTTTAATTTTCGCTCTGTTTGACCGTAGATTTTAGCACGTTTTAATTCACGTTAAAAGTTCGGAATATCTTTAACTTAATGCAAAACACGAAGATTGTTGGCTTACTCCCCGAGTAAGCAAAAATCACGTAGATTGTTGGCTTACTCCCCGAGGAAGCAAAAATCACGTAGATTGTTCGAGAACTCCAGCATCTCCCGAGAGGAAACCGGCTCTGGCCTAATTCACTAGAATTTCTGAGCTGCTATTCAGATACGAATCCGAACACCGATGGCATCTAGATTCGATAACGGATTTGCATGAAAGCCCTGCAAGATATGATACGTAGGCAACCCGTCGTCGTTCAGCCCATTGCATTTTCCAGAGATCGAGGTCCCGATATCCTGCCAGATCCATCAAAAGGAAACTTCTCGATGATATCGAAGCTCCTTTATTTAACGCCTTCCATCTCAATTTCTCCTCGATTTCATTCTTCTCTTTTTCCCTTTTAGTCATGATGCCTCGATCTTTCTCCGCCATGACGTCCAACTTTTCTCTCTCTCGATTTCCAATTCGATCCGCCCACCGTCCTCCTCCGACGGTGGACTTCTGCCCTTCCAGGGGCCCGTCCGTGTGTTTTTATCGTTGTTTATTCCGCATCCTGTTGGTCGTACCGCGAAGACCCCCGGAGGAAGGGCGGAGGGCGCTTTTGCTCCCGCCGAAGGCGCTCGAGGGATCCGAACTACTGTGTAAAAACCCCCAGCTGACTGGGACGTATTGTGGCGAGTCTTATTTAAAGAGGCGCTGTGATTGGTCGAGCGTCCCGTCTCGACCTATCACGAAGTGTCGCAGCAGCAGCCAGGGGTCGCATTGCTAAGCGGCGGCAGCGTAGGGTGGTGGTGTGGGTCCCCCAAGGTGGGTTTTTAGTCTCTCACCGCACCTGTGTTCTAGCCGCTCTCTGTTATTAGATTGTACAGGGGTGTTAACCTCCGCCATTACACAAAAACTGGGCACCACCATTTGGTCAGTCTTGCATGCCCATGCCCCAATGCATCTCTGCATTTTTAGTTTGGAGGTGCTCTTATCCTGGTTTTATTATACGATGCCTAAACCTCTTTGTTTTATTTGTAATGTTAATGAGATTGAATGACTTGTTATTCGGTATTCTACCAAAATTGCAGCTTTCTTTTTTCTTTTTTATTTATTTATTATTAATCAAATATAATACTGGTGCAGTTTCAACCTTTAACCATTTTCACTTATTCCCTTTTTATCGAATTAATTTAATGCCATTTGTTATTTAACATTTTTTCTTTTTAATCCAGTATGATTGTAGTGTTGTTTTTCTGTTGTCTGTTTTCATTCAACTTCTCTTTTATTTAATTCGGTTGTTGTGATTTCGGATTTAGGCTGCTTACCATTGAGTTCCTCCCGTCGCCTTTCATGGGATGTCTCGACGCTATTGATAGCCCATTTCCATTGATTGCTGATCCTGCTTCTCTTCTCATTTTCCAAGGGCTTATCCGTTCGGGTCCTCCTCCTCCTCCTCCTTCGTCCGCTTCATGTATTCTGCATCAGGGTTCATCCCTTTAATTCTTGAATCGAGTCTCGAGTTTTTCCTATCTATCTATCTATCTATCTATCTATCTATCTATCTATATATCTATATTATTTATCTATATATATATATATATATATATATATATATATATATATATATATATATATATATATATATATATACAAGCGAATACCACAGGAAAATAATAGTCAGAAATCCAGGTGCTTTCGTCTTTACTCAGACATCGTCTAGGAGTTTAAGATTAACTCCCTGACGATGTCTGAGTAAAGACGAAAGCGCTTGGGTTTCTGACTATTATTTTCCTGTGGTATTCGCTTATTTATGAAGTCACGTGCATCTACAGTGATTTTTTAAGCATATGTGTATATATATATATATATATATATATATATATATATATATATATATATATATATATATATATATATATATATATATATATATATATATATATATATCGTGTATATGCAAATATAGTCATTCTGATTTGTTGTTTGTTTGTTTTCCTGAGGGATCTCAGGTTATATTTTTTATTTGAGATATTTTTTTTTTAATTGCGAGGTACCTTAATTGTAATTCTTGTTTCTGACACTGCCACGTAGCACCTGCTAAGTTACCTTCTCATATTATTTCGTAGGCGTGGTCACCATTTCAGGGTATGGAAAATGATTATTATTAACTTCCCTGTAAAGATTCAAGTCTTTTCATTGTGTTCTGTGCTCTTATTTCCCCTCCTCCTTTCCCTTGGGATAAGGTGTTCTCGAGAGTAATCGGTTAATTTCATGTTCCTTTTTCATCCAGTGGGAAGGAACGCCTCTTCCGGGGCATACATATGTAGTGTTCTTAATGTGCCTGGTGGCAATACAGAAGATATTCGGCGAGAAAGGCTCGGTCTTAATATAGTTTGAAGTTAACCTTATCTCGTCAAATTGGTTTCATTCATTGCCAATTTATTTCATAAGGAAAGAGGGTAGTGTTGTCTATGAATTTATCTTTGGTTTTGCAACGTACTTTGACATTTTTAATTTATCCTATAGTAATATTTATACACTTACAAAACCAATACTTTGATGATATCATATCATGTGTAAGCGGAGGTTTGACATTTGTAATGTATCGTCTATTGAACCAAACAGAAACTTCTTTCAGTTTTCTTCTGAAGATGGAAAAAGAAACCCACGAGATGACTGAGTATATCGTGTTTCTTTGTAAGTCATTTTGTGGGTTTCTTTTTGTTTCCTATAATATTTAACCTAGTTAATAAATCTCATCCTGGATGTTATCATTGAGAAGTCCTATTCAAGCGGTTTACTTGTAAGGAAAATAATACGTAAATACTTACAAGTTGTACTAAGTCATTTTGTGGGTTTCTTTTCGTATCCCATATCATTTAACCTTCTAATGAAACTCATCCCCCTTGATGTTATCATTGAGAAGTCCTATTCAAGCGGAAGGACTCGGGGGAGCTCCTAGTAGATCGATCTGGGTGCTCTGAGCTTGCTTCTCTTTCCCCGGGACCTGCTGTCTCCTTCAGACATTCCAGCCAAGGACGATGACCACCTGAAGCCCTCGTGTGTGTGTGTGCCGAGCAGAGTCGTGGCGAGGCGGCTCCAGGTGGTGTTTGCTTCGCTCTCGGTCGCTGGTCCTCGAGGAAAAAAAAGAAAGAAAAAGATAAAAGAAGGTCTTGCCTGCGTAAGATTCATTCAGTGTTATACGAAAGTTGCTGTCCGCGGTGGAGTTTTACCTTCTCTATTGCCAATAAGCTTGCATGTCTTCGTTGCTCTCTCTCTCTCTCTCTCTCTCTCTCTCTCTCTCTCTCTCTCTCTCTCAAGGTTTACGTTTTAATTTACGTTTATATTTATAGTTGCATCGGAAATACGCGTAAAGCCGTTATGACTATGCTGCTCTACGGAATAATAACACCATTATATCAGTAATCATTCTTAAAAAAAAAAAAAACTGTTTAAGTAGTGCACCAGAGGGAGATTTATATATATATATATATATATATATATATATATATATATATATATATATATATATATATATATATATATATATATTATATATATATATATATATATATATATATATATATATATATGTAGAATCTACTGGTCTCTTTTTCACCAGATACATATGCAACTGTAATAGCCACAATGCCCTCTTAACTTCTTAAATTCTTTGCTATTTTTTTGGATACGCTTGTCACTACAAACGCCTGAATATATATATATATATATATATATATATATATATATATATATATATATATATATATATATATATATATAAAGTTAATTGGACGCATTGCATGTCATCGTTTATAAGAGAACTCCCACAAAGAGTGTTTGTGCAGCATCCGCCCCCCCAGCGCTATGCTATGTAATATATTTCTCAATTTCTGCAACGAGCCATCATCACGTCACGCTAAGTTCACCGTATAATGCGAGCGATGATCGCTGCCTAGATCTGGCGTAATCCGTCTTAATTGTCGTACATCCGGGAGCCAAGGTTGCATGCACACAACCGGAAAACTAAAAGGGGGGGAATTGGAGTTATTCACAAAAAAAAAAAAAGTTTTTGTATCTTTACAGATAATCCAGCTACGTGCTGCTCTAGGAGCAAGAGCTCGTACCAGCACAAGGCTGGCTTAATCTTTAAAAAAAAAAAATAATAATAATAAATATAAAAAAGAAGGGGGGGGGCAATGGGAATTGGAGTAAAAAAAAAGAATAAATAAAAACAGTTTGTTTAAAAAAAAAACTAAAAAACTAATTGTCAATGAAAAAAATAAATAACTAATTGGTTTTGAAAAAAAACCTAGTTGGTTTTGGAAGCTGAGAAATATCGTAGATCATAGGAGGGCCTTGAGGTTTTGCTCTCTCGTTCGATTGCAAGGTGGTGTACTTGCCCTCAGCTATAATTGTTTTTATTTGATTTTTTTTATTATCTCATTCTTTTGTTAATTGGGATTTTTGTTCTGCAGGTGTGTGTGTGTGTTTGTGTGTGTCTGTGTCTGTGTCTGTGTCTGTGTACGTCTGTTACGCATGCGTGTATGCATAAATGTAAGCATATATTTTCAGGTTCTTCAGCCCAAGTTGTAGTTCAAAGTCCGCTTGTAAAACAGTCGTAGATAGGATTTTGTTATTCATACACATGGGGAGAGAGAGAGAGAGAGAGAGAGAGAGAGAGAGAGAGAGAGAGAATCACACTGGGATTTTTCCACTTATGAGAGTAACGATAGTGAGACGAAGGACGTGAAGTATACTAATCGTAGGTGACATGTAATCAGCTTTGCCATTGAATTAAAATTTGATTAACCCAGTCACTCAGATTAGAATCAGATATATACGAAATAAGTTTCCAGTCTGTTTTTATGGACTAGTGAGAATTCTGTTGCGTTTCCATTCTCAACCTGATGAGAGGTTGGAGAGAATTATGTTGAGTTTCCATTCTCAATCTGATGAGAACCTCTAACCGAGGAGGTTCCCCGTCTCTCTATTTTTGCGCTATGCTAATATATCTCTGAGTCATCCATCGCCAGGGCTCTGCGGTTCTGCTTAGGCAGTTCAACCTTGCTGGCCTGGCCGCCCTGGGCAGACCCTGTTCCTTGCAAAAGGTTATTTCCTTCAATACCTTCCGTTACCTGTGCGCGCGCGCAGGTTTTGACAGGCAGGTTTTGACAGCTGTCAGATTTGTTGTATGTTACAATACGTCGCGTTATTTGGTCTTAGAGGTAACTGCGCTTGCGCAAAGCGGAAATCCAAGAGAAATGTTCCAAAAATAGCTGCCACAGAGAGAGACGTGGGCTACAGGGAACTTTGCTGGGGTGATGGAGTAAATAAACAAAAAGACAGAATGGGCGAACTCAGCTAATATTAAAAAAAAGAGATCTGTAAGAATGACTGAAAACGAGAAGTAAACAGATTGAAGATATGACGTGTAACAAATGGTTAAATATTTTTGACTTCTTAGTCATGACACTGGAACATAGGATTAACTTTAATTTGAAACAAACCCTTTTAGCGTAGGTGCTTTCAGACCCCCAAGGTTAAAGTTTATTATTAATCTAAAAGAAAATTGTATGGGTGGTCTGGAAAGCCAACCAAGATGTTGCAGCGATAATAATAATTGCAATATAGTAATGATAATAATTATTATTATTGTATGCTGGAAGTAAACCTGCTTTTAAACATGTTTTATTAAAAGTAATTGCTGCCTCAGCTGCATTAATTTTATATAGGTTCTTCTTTATTTTCCTAATTATTATTTTGAGAAAACAATAATTAGGAACCTATTATTATTATTACTATTAATTGCTGCTTCAGCTGCATTAATTTTATATAGGAAGATAGAGAAGAACCTATATAAATTTAAAGCAGCTGAGGCAGCAATTACGTTTAATAAAACTATTATTATTATTATTATTATTATTATAGTTTTACGAACTGGTCCGTGGAACTGAAACCGTAGTATACGTTGGGGCGGCACATAGCTCAGCGTAGAGCTATTTTGGGCCTTTGTTTAACCGTTCTTGGAACGCAAAATGTTTGTTAGGCCTAAGATGAACTGTGTGCGTCGTTCTGGGTAGTAATAGCAAGGCTTTGATGGTGGAGTTTTCGGGTCATGTGGGGGGGTGGGGGGCGCATTCCCATCAGAAATAAGAAGGTCTTTCATAACCTGTCAGCCTCATTTCAATGTTTTTTCTGAACCTTGTAATGACAGCTTCTCTTATGCACAGCCTTTCAGTGATCTCCTTCAGTAGTTACAAATTCTGGAGAAGATGAGTCACGCCCCAGGAATCTCTCTCCAGGTTGTGCAGTTTTCACTCACCTCACGCTACAATATGGGAAAAAAAAAAAAAGGGCGTGACCCGACCTCCAGCGTACTCGGGACTTGTGCTAAAATCTATGGTCAAATAGCGCGTTGGTTCGCCAACGAAAATGAAAATAAATACGCTGTATTTTATTAGAAATAGTTGTTCTTTACTGTTTAACATGCATATTATTGAGTTTTTACATTTATATTCTAATGATTAAATCATAAATATCCCATCCTAAAATTCATGTATCTTTAATCCAACGCGAAACACATTTTCAGACCTTTTTAGGCTTTCCTACCCCCCACCCCCCCGAAGAAGAAGAATAACAACAGCAAAGTAGTTTGTAGTCTTACTCCCCGAGTAGGCGAAAGAGACAGTCGTATGGGCTATACAAGACGTAAAGAAATTAATTTTTAAAGTCAGAAAAAGACAGCGGTCTTGGCTGAAAGGAGGAGCATTTGCCCAGTACTTCCGGTCAATTTAGTAACCCCAGCCTCTGTCTTCCTCAGTCTGTCTCAGTCTCGACGTCATTGCTGTCAGTAATTATTGCAAATCATTTTCGAATCCGCGTAGGAAAGGGTTTTGGCTACTTACTCCCCCATGCCGGAAAAGGTGGAGTCGATTTGAAGATAATCTCTCTCTCTCTCTCTCTCTCTCTCTCTCTCTCTCTCTCTCTCTCTCTCTCTCTCTCCAATCATTAGTATGCAGATTTATACATGCGTGATATATTGCGAACCGCACACGGCTCTCTCTTTATCCGTAAATAGAAATAACGCTCACAGTATTTTAAAGTGTTTGTATAACGCTTCTTGAGATATTATTCGTATTTTGTTATGTTTATTGTTATCATATTTTTTGGTTTCAACTTCCATAGGTAGGGCGCAGATAGAGCCATCGTATTTTGAAAGATTACAGGAAGTGGTACTTATGAGTTCTTTTAGGAATTCCTTATATATATATATATATATATATATATATATATAATATATATATACATGTATGTATGTATGTATGTATGTATAATCTATCATCGTCATCATCAACCGTTGTTAGTCCACTGCAGGACAAAGGCCTCAGACTTTTCCTTCTATTCTCGTCTTGTTTGCTCTCTCTCTCTCTCTCTCTCTCTCTCTCTCTCTCTCTCTCTCTCTCTCTCTCTTCTATATATATATATATATAATATATATATATATATATATATATATATATATATATATAAAGTTAGTAAATTTTCGTACGTGTTCAAAACTTTGGCCCTGATTTGTGGGTCCGTTGGAATTAACCCTCACCCCCCCCCCCCATCCTTTGCTATTTTTTTATCATGCAGTAAGATCTGACCTCGCTTTTTCAGATTTTGCTGTGACTGTTCATATTGTCATATTACCATAAAATCCATTAATCTTAAAGGAAGAATACGTTTTTAAGAAATATTTCTTGATCTTTAACCACAGGAGGTCATTAACTAATCTCTGCAGTGCCCTATTATAACGATTCTGCCCAAGTTCCTTGAGTTCCTTGACACAGAGAGCCCTCGACCTCTTTTTACGAAGGACCTCTTGGGCATCCTACCTCTCGGCAGGACCCACTTAGTGGGTCCTGCTCTCGGCTATACTTAGGTCCTATACTCGACGTCTCTATAAACTTGTTTACCAAAATCACGGTCTAGATTTTATCTGGACTACAACCAGAATCTACCGTCGTTATGTGACGTAGCGTCCATTATGATTTTGTTACGATTTGACGCAGCTTTCTAACGTTATTTCTCCTCAAAAAAGGACGTCATGGTGAAGGTTCCAAAGACCATGAAAGCTTCGACAAACGTTCAGCTCAAGTGATTGGGAGAATGACATTATTCCCGATCTCAGAATGTGAGGTAGAAAATGTAATAAAAGAAAAGAAAAAAACTGGAATGCCGGTGAGCTGGACGTCGCGACAGCCTTGAGATCGCTTGTGCCTGGGAATTGATACAGAAAAAGAGGAAGGAAGGAACCTCGGTGATAGTGAGTGTGATGGTGGGTGGATGGTGAACTTTGGTGGTGATGGTGGCTGTGCTGCCCACCTGCGCGGCGGATTACGCTTCCGTTTGGGACACAGCCTCGGTATCGTCAGGTGCTTCCTCCTCGTACGCGGAGATCTTCGAGGTCCAGGTAAGTCACGTTCGTCACGCATCTCTCTCTCTCTCTCTCTCTCTCTCTCTCTCTCTCTCTCTCTCTCTCTCTCTCTCTCTCTCTCTCTTCTTCCTCCTTCCTCCGTATTATAGTAGACTTGCGGGTGGTAGTTTCTCTCTCTCTCTCTCTCTCTCTCTCTCTCTCTCTCTCTCTCTCTCTCATTTTAGTGGTGTTGTAGAAAATAGTTTGTTTTTTAGGGTAAATGGTATTTTTCCTGTTGATGTGGTCATCACTAATTTACTACACTATTCTCTCTCTCTCTCTCTCT
>NC_061102.1:3929250-3936750 GCF_015104395.2 Macrobrachium nipponense | reverse complement strand
ACATACTTTAATCAATAAAAGCCTATAGAAAAGTGAATTTCTTCGCTGAGGTATACTAATATAAAAAAAGTTACTCGTTATACCAGAATACTGACAGAATATGACCGTCGCTTCCGTCTGTAGTAACTATAGAATCAGATGTTTGTAGGGCGATTAGAAAGAGGTCTAGAGATGGTATGTTGATAGGAATTAATTACAGATTTGTTACGATAATTACGCAAAACCTTACCTAGATAAAACTGGAAGGCTTTTGCGCCAGAAATATTTTTGAAGTTATAAAATATATGAATACATTTATATATGTGAATATATTTACTCTAAGACTTTCCGGTTATTGCCTGTTATTGAATGAATGAACCTTTTATGCTGGTAATTAACTTTTTATTTGATTTTTTTAAAGAGATTGTTCAGTTCTGTTTTTCAACCTCCACGAAGCAGTCGCTTATTGTCAAACAACGTTTGAATTTATCTTTAAAAAAAAAAATTCCGGAACGGAAAATGCCCTGAATTGACGCATGGCACCATTCCCATCCCCATAAGGTTGGTATTTATTGCCCTTTATCTCTTCGTTTTATGACCTTTCTTCACTTGCTTTCTCATTGTTCGCTTTTTTTTCTCCCTTTTTTTATTGATTTGTCTTTTATTATATTGCTGATGGTGCTTTTTGCGTAGTTTGGCTGTTTCTTAATAATAATAATGATAATAATAATAATAATAATAATAATAATAATAATAATAATAATAATAGAGGCAGAGAGGTCAGTCCATTGACTTTCTCGTATAGCCATGATTTTTATTATTATTATTATTATTATTATTATTATTATTATTATTATTATTATTATTATTATTATTATTATTTCCAGATATCACGATAAATAACCACCTCTTCCATATAATAATAATAATAATAATAATAATAATAATAATAATAATAATAATAATAATAATAATAATAATAATAATAATAATATTTTATTATTATTGTTATTATTACTATTATTATTATTTATTTATTTATTAATTCGACTGGGTGGTATTTATAGTGTGGGGTTCCGAGTTGCATCCTGCCTCCTTAGAAGTCCATCACTTTTCTTACTATGTGCGCCGTTTCTAGGACCACACTCTTCAGTATGAGTCCTGGAGCTACTTCGGCCTCTAGTTTTTCCAGATTCCTTTTCAGGGATCTTGGGATCGTGCCTAGTGTTCCTATGATTATGGGTACAATTTCCACTGGCATATCCCATATCCTTCTTATTTCTATTTTCAGGTCTTGATACTTATTCCATCCCATTTTTTCCCTTTCTTTTCTCTTCAACTCTGGTGTCCCATGGTACTGCGACATCAATGAGTGATACTTTATTCTCGATTTTGTCAATCAACGTCACGTCTGGTCTATTTGCACGTATCACCCTATCTGTTCTGATACCATAGTCCCAGAGGATCTTTGCCTGATCGTTTTCTATCACTCCTTGAGGTTGGTGTTCGTACCACTTATTACTGCAAGGTAGCTGATGTTTCTTACACAGGCTCCAGTGGAGGGCTTTTGCTACTGAATCATGCCTCTTTTTGTACTGGTTCTGTGCAAGTGCCGGACATTCGCTTGCTATGTGGTGTATGGTTTCATTTTTCGTATTGCACTTCCTGCATATGGGAGAGATGTTATTTACATCTATCGTTCTTTGGACATATCTGGTTCTTAGGGCCTGATCTTGTGCCGCTGTTATCATTCCTTCAGTTTCCTTCTTGAGCTCTCCCCTCAGTAGCCATTGCCACGTGTCATCGCTGGCTAGTTCTTTAGTCAGTCTCATGTATTGTCCGTGCATTGGTTTGTTATGCAATTCCTCTGTTCTGCTTGTCTTTCTCCTGTCTGTATATTTCTGGGTCTTCGTCTACTTTTATCAGTCCTTCTTCCCATGCACTCTTTAGCCACTCCTCTTCACTGGTTTTCATATATTGCCCCAGTGCTCTGTTCTCGATGTTGACGCATTCGTCTATGCTTAGTAGTCCCCTCCCTCCCTTTCGTGTTATGTATAGTTTGTCTGTATTTGCTCTTAGGTGTAGTGCTTTGTGTATTGTCATATGTTTCCTCGTTTTCTGGTCTATGCTGCGAAGTTCTGCCTTCGTCCATTCCACTATTCCTGCGCTGTATTTAATTACTGGCACTGCCCATGTGTTTATGGCTTTTATCATATGTCCGGCGTTGAGTTTTGACTTGAGTATCGCCTTGAGTCTCTGCATATATTCTTTCCTGATCGTGTCCTTCATCTCTTGATGTTTTATATCCCCTCCTTCCATTATTCCCAGGTATTTGTATCCCGTCTCATCTATGTGTTTGATGTTGTTCCCATCTGGGGAGTCCTTGTTACTCTGCTCTTTTGTATGTTGACTAAGGCACATTTTTGTATTCCAAACTCCATCCTGATGCCCCCCAGATACAATCCTTACAGTCTGGATTAGGGTATCTATTTCCTTGATGCTCTTACCATACAGCTTGATGTCGTCCATGAACATCAGATGGTTAATTCTGTTGCCTCTTTTCTTGAGTTATTATTATTATTATTATTATTATTATTATTATTATTATTATTATTATTATTATTATTATTATATGGATGAGGTGGTTATTTATCGCGATATCTGGTAAATACCGTCAGTTATAATCTCCTTACTAATAACAAAAATGCACATTTACATTACCTTATAAGGCCATCGCGCATATGCCACGCCCATAACACTGATTCCGATGCAATAGCAACTTATTTCTAAGAGTGTTGGTATCGGTGTCGGTACCAACAGCCTCGCTCGGTAGGATTTCGTAAACTGACAGCGGATAACCCCGCCCCCTCCCCCACCAAGGGCCAGGCCGTTTGTTTATTTTCGCTGCAAATGAGGTGTCCAGAAGCGCGCTCTCTCATTCTTGTTGACGTTGATGGCTTCAGGAAGTATTGAATACGTGGTGGCAATTATCGTTATGGTAATTGGATGATATAGATTTGGTATAGATGTTGATACAATAGATATTAAAGGTATGGAAATAAACGCTTTTTTTTCAGACATACACACACACGGAGATGAATTTTTCACACACACACACACACAATGGCATAAATGCTTGCATAACTACAGTAGCGTGTATTCTGTAGCGTGGAGTGACAGTATTATTTTCAGTTAGAATATTCAAATAACAGATGTAATTATTGAAGATAAGTTTACTTTGTGGTTATAGGTTCAATTTTTTTTTGTGGGGGATGTCAGTTCTAGCTTGTTACTACTATGTAAGATAAGCCATCCTCTTACAGTGCCCCTTTAGAGGACGCCATGGATTTTTTATAGGCTTAAAAAAAATGAAAAAAAAAAAAAAAAGTTGGCCAAAAGGAGTCCCATCAAGCGGCACCAATCTACCGTGACTCTTGTCTGAACCTCCTCACACAGGCCTCATCAAACCATTCTTCCTCCAAAAGAGGCAGGCTCTCTCTCTCTCACTCTCTCTCTCTCTCTCTCTCTCTCCTTATCCACCTCTACCTCCTCCTCCTCCTCCTCCCCATGATGATCCTGATCTACTTCCCTGTCCTCCTCTCCTCCTCCTCCTCCTCCTCCCCCCGCAGTGGCACTCATCCCGTATCCTTTGAGATCCTTCTCTTCGCCTGAGTGGTTCCTGTTGTAGGACTCTATTCCTTGCCAAAAGAGACTGACTGCTACGGCGGGCGCGCGAATCGAAAGCGCTGATATATCTTACCCTTTATTTCAAAAGGTATTTTCGCCAAAGGTTAGACTTTTTTTTTTTTTCCCCTGTTCGTTCCTCTTGGATTCGCGATCGCCCGGTTGACCCTGCTCACGTCTTTTGTCGTCATCCGTACTCTTAAGTACGACTCGTTGGAAGTAAGGCATGCGAGCGTAGAGCGATTTTGACGAGTCGCTGAACCTCCCTCATCCATCCGTCGTATTTTCACGTCCTTTGATCCAATTTTTATCTGTAGCTTTCTCTCCTATTTTGGCGTTATTTTTCTGTCCCTTATTACCCGTACGTCACTCGCTCTTATCTCTCGTACGAATAGATTCCTTCGGGATCATAGACACCACTCATTTATTGGCGTCTTCATTTCCGTAGGTGGTGATAAATCTCTCTCTCTCTCTCTCTCTCTCTTTCTCTTTCCTTATCCGATGTCATTTTATAGTTGGCACCTCCCCGCCACGCTATGGGCGTGAGGATGATGCCAATTTGCGATGTTCCCTTCCTTCCGTCTCTCTCTCTCTCTCTCTCTCTCTCTCTCTCCACTTTTCTTATTTATCCTTTTCTGCTCTCTTCATCTGTTTCGTTGGATGGAAACAGGGGCGATTTGTATTTTTTTCCCTCTTTTGTTACTTTTACCATCGCTTTGCTTGATAAGCAGAACTTTGTTTTCATAATCCTCAGAGGAAAAAACTGCCTCAGAGAGAGAGAGAGAGAGAGAGAGAGAGAGAGAGAGAGAGAGAGAGAGAGAGAGATTCAGTGACGGGAGGAGACATACGTATATACCACTCCCCCAAGAAGACGTCTCGACTCGAGTCTCGACACTCGTCAGCTGGGAAGCTTAGAGGCCAGAGGTGTGTGTGTTTGTGTCTGCACATCAAGTCTTGAATTCTCTCCACCACCCCCTCCTCCTCCTCCTCCTCCTCCTCCCATCTTTAGTCACTTTTATTATCCTCGTTTTTTGAAGTCGTGGTTTCACAAGTGACCAACTCGTGTAAAGAGCGTGATTTCGTACGACAGTCGCGTGGAGTTCGTCTCTGTGGTCTGAATAGGAAGGTGCTGCTGCTTGTGAGAGCTAGAAAAATAAATTGTTTTTTTCGACTTTCCTTGTTTGTGGTTGTTGTTGTTGTTGTAGCTTCAGTTATTGGCTGAATAAAGCGGAAATTCTGATTTATTTTTAGAAATGGCTGCTGCTTCATATAATGTTTAGTTGACTCGATTGTTAAGTGCGGAAGGAACCTGTTCAGTGTTAGTTTCTTGTGAAACCTTCGAAATGTCTCTGATGAGTACCCGAGTGTTGTGGAATTTGTTGAACATAATTCCTACTGTTTAATTCTGTCCTTGGAATTGTTATGATTCGCAGTGCCGCTTTTATTTAGTGATAACATCGCGCATGTTGTGATGCTCACGTACAACGTCAAATTCTGCGGTTATTCCACAATAATCAAGCAGCACCGAGGATCATTTTGAGTCAAGTGTCTGTGACGCCGAATATCGTCATGTACACACGAGTGCTCCCACAAGCAAATACGGTAACTGGCCAACTGGTGGTGATGGTGTTTGCACACCGTTGGAGATTTTGTTGGTGATCTCTGGCCTCTTCCTACGTCTTTTGTTGTTGTTGCTGGAGTCCCAGATGAAGTCATGACGAAGATGTATACAAGAGGACCCGATGGACGACTCTTGAACTACATTCCAGTCTGGGTGAGTCCTTCAAGAATGCCAAATATAGTTCAACATTAACATTATGAGAGTGGATCGCTTTGGTTTCTCTCTCTCTCTCTCTCTCTCTCTCTCTCTCTCTCTCTCTCTCTCTCTCTCTCTCTCTCAACGGATCTCTTCTTTCTGCATTTCCCATTGCCTACTGTATCTTCTTTCAAATGAACTGCATAATCTTTGGAAGCTTGGAAGCATGAATTTCTAGTCAGTGGCCCCCTTGGTGCGCTTGTTCCATATGAATGGGGTTCACCTTCTGATTAATAACAATGATAATAATGTTCTAAGAGGTCCACAATAATAAAAATTTTTTTTGCGAAATCGTGTATAATTTAAAAATCCTTTAAAGAATTTTTACATTATACACGAATTTGCAAACTTTTTTTTTATTGTTATGGACCTCTTAAAACATTTTATATATATATCTCTCGCGATAGAGAGTTTTTCCCAAATGATAATAATGATGATAGATTGGACACCAGGCTTGACGTTTGCCATTCAAATCCACCTTCCTCTTAGACCTGGTGTCCAGATGCTCTCAACCCCAGTCTATTGCGTCTCCTAAAGCAGTCCTGATTGCGTCATCATCTGCCCTCAACAACCGCAAGCCAACCACTCTGCATATATAATTGTAGTTATTTAGTTCCTGGACATCCTGTCCAATGTGCCCAGATGCCATGCCAAGGTCACTTCAGTGGCTCCCATTACGAGGCGCAATTCCGCTTTAGTGTTCAGCTCCGGATGTCAGGTCCAGCATTATTGCTTTCAGTGACTGCAGCAGATATACAACAAATAATATCCAAGTGCACTTGGGGGAGGGGGTAGGGTTTGGGGTTTGGGGTGGGGGTGTCCTCGGTGAAGTGTCTCTCTCCTTCCCCGCTCCCCTCAGTGGTGGACCTGACCTACAGGCAAATCGTCAGACTATTCATTCTATCTCTCTCTCTCTCTCTCTCTCTCTCTTCTCTCTCTCTCTCTCTCTCTCTTATCGTTCACCTAATGATACGTTGTGTTCAATGCACAACATGGTACGCCTCTCTCTCTCTCTCTCTCTCTCTCTCTCGATCGGAGATAAGTATTATTCACTGCGTTTACTTATATGTATGTAGCACATTATGTCCAGTATTAGTCATAAAATGTATGATACCTGGACCCCTTTTCAAAATGTATTTATTTTATTTTATTTATTTATTTTATATTTTTTACATCCAGGATCTGGTAGAGAATTATGGACCCGTTTTCAAAATGTATATATTTTCATTTTTTTATTTATTTATTTTATCGGTGCATCCAGGATCTTGTAGAGAATTATGACTTGGGATAGGGCCCTTTCTGTTTGCATTAGGGGTAATGGTATTTCCGGCTGCATGAGTAATGATGGAAGGAATAATAAAAAAGCCTGAGGAGGAGGAGAAGAAGGAGGAGGGGTCTGCAAAGGTTATCTCTCTCTCTTTCTCTCTCTCTCTCATATATTGTATATTGATGTCTGCCGCAGTGTGATCGTCCGTGGAAATTGAAGACATATCGCCATGACTCTTCTCTTCTCTTCCTCTTCATCGTATGACCTTCGAATCTCTCTTCGTTTTTTTGGTCCTGTTTGTTTGGAAGTGTTTATATATATATATATATATATATATATATATATATATATATATATATATATATATAGTACACACCAAAACTAACTATCCACACCAAAACTAACATCCACAATGATGCTTCTCCATGAATAAAGTATCAATTTTATTCCTCTGTTCCTACAGGATCCCGAAAGAGAATCAATGCGCTAATTTTTCTACCATTGATATTGACCAAGGCTAAGTCCGTAAAGTTCGGTTTCATCTCCACAAACAACATAAAAAAAGATATACATTTTTAATAGAAAGGAAGGTGTTACCGAACTTTCAGGATTACAAAAAGGAAAAATAGACTTTTGTATGAACTGAACAGAGTGTTGGCATGTAAATAACATCAATTAAGTTATTCAGTATATTTATGTACTGATATTGATATACATGTATGTACGTTATGCATATATACACTTGTGTATATAT
>NC_061102.1:3861750-3924250 GCF_015104395.2 Macrobrachium nipponense | reverse complement strand
CTCTCTCTCTCTCTCTCTCTCTCTCTCTCTCTCTCAGAAGGTGTCTCCATTCCCGTTAGCATTCCCCCTAACGCCTCACATCTCTCTCTCTCTCTCTCTCTCTCTCTCTCTCTCTCTCTCTCTCTCTCTCTCTCTCTCTCTCTCTTTCTTTATCACATTTTCCTTTGTCTTCGTTACCATTCCAACTGTTTCCTCGATTTTGTTCATTTTCCTCGGTCTCTCTCTCTCTCTCTCTCTCTCTCTCTCTCTCTCTCTCTTGCAAACCTTAATCATGAGGTGATCAAGAACATCGCCCCTGGAGCTCTCCTCTATCCGAAGGCAGAGATGAGAATCTTTGGGTGGAGTGAGATTTCCTCGTTGTTTATTTCTCTCTCTCGTGAGAATCTGTCTCTTGAGAGAACATTTTATGTACTTGATTTCAGAGTCTAAGTTGAATGTTCTTTTTCCGAGGAATCGCTTTGTATGAGAATTAGCTAATGTGCTGTGGCTGGCTCGCAAATGTCTTGTGTTAGAAACTGCTAAATAAATGTATGTAACAAAGGATGAGGTGTCTTTCACTTGCAATTGCCAATTGCACTGTTTGCAAGTCACGCATCGATAGATAGGTAGATTCTATGTGTTGTATGCGAATTGATTTTTCTTTCTTTTGACCCATAGAGAATGACATCGTGAAGTTGATATGACTTTATGCATGTTTGCCATTGCTGTGTCTATTTATTCGAGTTGATAAGATTTTTCCTTCTGTTGATATTACCTATGCATTTCTGCCATTGCTGTATTTATTTATGCGAGTTGACAAGATTTTTCCTTCTGTTGGCCCATAAGGAATGACATCTTGGAGTTGGTATTACCTAAGCATTTCTGCCATTGCTGTATCTATTTCTGGGGCGTTTTTTCATTTACTTAAGACCTAAACCTAGTAAGTATTATTTAGCCTGAAAAATATTGGGAAACTAGAGAGATTCTAAAACGCAAAAAGAATGAATCCTGTATTCACTATTTCTCTTTGATATGAGATGCCGAACGTCAGATGCTGTGATATTTACAGGACTTCAGCTTGAAACAGGATAAAGTTATTTATAGTGTTTATTTTCCCCTAAGAGTAGTTCAACATATTTTAGTGAACTCGTGGAGCTAGCGAGCTTTTGAAACAGGTTTTGCAATGACAAAGTAACTTTACTCCAAACCGTGAATGAGATATCCCGAAAATAAAACGGTACTTCATCCGCGGCCTTTATTGATATTCGTCTTTTCTCTTAAAACGTATTCGTATTTCCTCTTAAAATGTATTCGTCTTTCCTCTTAAAATGCACGAACGAATGAAAGCAAACCTATACCTCTTTTCCTGACGAGGTCGCGTATCTTTCCCTGATAAGATTGGAGTCTCTTTTAATAGAGCCCAGAACCTGCGCGTGATTTAGTAAAAGTCCTGATTGGCTGCGATGTTGATGATTCAACTCGATTCTGGACAAGCTACAATTTTCACCCTTGGGTCCCCTTTACGTAGAGAGTGGGGGGGGGGGGGGGGGGTTCCTGTAGACGTCTGCCCTATGTTGCAGAGAGAGGCGGGGAAAGAGGTAGGGGGAGGGTGTAGGGAGAAGGTAGGAATAGGATATTTATATATATCTATAGGGTTACGAACATCGCAACCATTGACGACTGATTGGCTTCACTATTGAAGGGTAAGAAATTGGGGATCTGATTTTTTTTTTTTTTTTCCTTGCATTTTTTTTTTAAATCATCCAATCTGTGTGGGTTGATGGATGAATGTCTCGGCTGATTATAATTATCCCTATTGCCGCCCCGGCCTTTTATCAGATGAATTCCTCTTGATAGGGAGACGGTTGATCTCGCTTTCATGAGGATTCTGAAGGGTTCGTTCAGATGAGTTTCGTTCGTTCGAGAGAGAGAGAGAGAGAGTGCGTGTATGTTTTCTTTTGCATGCTTGTGACTTTTTTTTTAATGAAGTTGCCCCTTTGGGAATTTTAGTTGTTAAGGAGGTTAAAGTCTGTAGTTTTTATATTTGAGTCTGCAGCCTTTCCTCTTGTTTTATTCAGAGCTTCGATGACCTTGTTTCGTTGGTTTTTGGTTTTTGACACACACACACGCCTATATATATATATGTATATATATATATATATATATATATTATATATATATTATTTTATATTTATTTTTCAGTAAAATGTGAGGACAGAGGATAAAACAGAGGGACAGGTTGGCAGGCTACCAGTAGTAGTTGCTGTCACACACGTGAGATCTCTTACCTTTCCGAAAGAAATAAAAAATGGAAATGGTGATAAGTAAAGTTAAAACTGGAGACAGATTTAATCACCTGCTGATGTGAAGTCCATAAAATGACTCTTTACTCGACGGATTAATCTGGAGTTTGCAACCAGTGGGTTGGCTGAAATTAACAAGCCACTCTTTCAGCAGTGGAACGTTTTTAATCTTTCATTTTTGAGTCAAATGAGAGCTTTGGGTATAGGATGAGACTCTCAGTGAAAATTGCTTGTACGTTGCAACGTACCTCTGATATTTTTGAAGTGACAGAAGAAGCATAATCAACATGTCATGTCATTAGGAGAGAAGATGAACACGTATGTTAGAGGCTGATGAACATGGAGGTGGAGGGTAGAAGAGGGAGGAGGGGAAGGCCAAAGTTTAGGTGGGAAGATAAATTATTGAATGGCATGAAGGAAAAGGGTCTCTAAGAGAACAAGATGTACAGGACAGAGGAAGATGGAGAAGAAGGCTGACTAGAAACAGCGACCCCGTATAGAAATGGAAACAGCAGAAGAAGAAGAAGAAGAAGAAGCATTATCAACATTCGCTATTGATTTGTAAGGTAATTCTCACAATAAAGTGCAGAAACAGCGATTATCATATGGTTGCCAGTCCTTAAAGCTCAAATTTTAACTGTGGAATGCTCCTGTTTAAATCGTGCAAAATAAACTTGAGAAATTGCACGGAAGTAAAGCGTATAGGCGTTACCTCTTTCAGGAGAACACTAGCGCCCTAGAACAGAAAATTCCGAGATTTAGGATATTGAGACTGAAGGTACGGGTACACGCGGACATAAGGAAGATCCTTTTGGGTATAAGGGCAGCCGTCGTGAAAAGCCTTTTGCCCTTCCCCTCATCTCGCCCAAATCTCGCACCTTAAAACCGTCCGTCCCCTCGTACTTCGAGTCTGAGGGGTACTTAAGACTTCGGCGAAGCGGCAGGTGCTGACAGAGGGTCTTGCGGGAGCTGAGGAACAACTGCTGTCTCTCTCTCTCTCTCTCTCTCTCGAAAATAAACGCTTTCCCCCTCTTTTTTTTTATACCTTCCGTTCCCTTCCCCCCCTTCCCCACCCAAATAGCTTCGACAGATTTGAACCCTAGAGTCATTTTTACGCTTCGTTTTTTTTTTTTATTTGTTTACGTCTGCGGTGTTTCCCCTGTGTTTGAGGGGTGGGCCGTAAAATAGTTAACCCTAATTTAAGTTTGAGGTGTATTTTTGTTTATGTATGTATATATATATATATAATATACATACATATCATACATATATGCATACATACATACATACATACATACATATATATATATATTATATATATATATAAATATATATAATTATATATATGGATATTATAAACTTTAAGGTGTGTTTGCCTGTGCATGTATATATATATATATATATATATATAATATATATATATATATATATATATATATATATATATTATTCATAGTACTGGTTAACTTTTTAGGCATGAAATTATGTTAATTCAATTGTATTCCACATAGGAAAACGAAAAGAGTTTTTCTCAGAATATGCCTAACAATTTCGTCCTCCAATGGACCTCTTCTTGGAGCGTTTATTAAGGAAAGGTGTTTATATATGATATATATATATACGTATGTAAAACATCGTATTTGTATCGTAATATATCCGTCTTCAAACCCAAGTGATTGCCCGTGATCAAGCTTTCACCAACTGTTCAGTGAAAGACATAAAATCCACAGCTTTATGCCACTACTGGTGGTAGTAGTACTTGGCTCCCTGCTTGTGTCTTCAGCCCTCTCTCTCTCTCTCTCTCTCTCTCTGTAAAGCTAATTTTACGGGAAGTGCCTAGTAAGCCTACCTCAGTGGGAAAAAGATAGTGATCTCTTAACTGCCGTAGTTCCCCCAAGATTTATGTGTGCTTTTTCCATCTCTGAGTGGACTATTCATATATATGATGGAATTTCCTTCGTACTTCTTCCTCATAGGGCTGAATAAAAAGCTTTTTATCTGATAAAGTACTCGTAATTTTATTCAAAGTCTTATTTAGTTTCCAGTCTGCTTATTCTCAGGGTTTTTAAACCTTTCACGGTGTCACAAAGCTCCAGATTTAAGAACTTTTTACGTGATTAAATTTACTGTTTTTAGTTTTCTTTTCATTTTGAATATTGTTTGCTATTTTAGATCAAATAACTTATAAGCTTTCAATTTGGCAACAATAAATTTAATTATTTATTTAATATACTGGATATAGATCTAGAAGGTTTTCTGTCATAAGTGAGGTAATTTTCAATAGTTAAGTGACATCGCTAATCATTGTGCAATGAATTTTTGCCTTGGGTTTTTATGGCAGAAGCCCAGTCATTAGAATATACCAATAGAAACTTCTTTGTTTATTTTGAAATTTGACCTGTTGTATGAATCACTTTGAATTAAATGCTCCTACTTGAGTCATTCTGGCTATCGTTTATGAATATGAATGTTTATCTGCAGGAACAATATTAACTTGAAAAGCCATGATAGTTCTTTTAAAGTAGTCCCCCCTTAAAGTTGAGTGGAACCACAGAAAATGGGTTTGTTATGGGAAGATGGATAACTATCTTATAAATGATCTGTCTCAGTTGTGACGAATGTCAACCATGCCATTTTTCCATAAGAATTCTTTTTGCTGCATTGCTAGCTACCCATTTTGTTAATGATTATCCTTGTGAGAATGTCTGTATATTTTGCCATGATATAAACGACTATGACTTAACACGAATATAACATAGGACTAACCTAATATGTATAGGCTATATTATGTAGTTGATCGCACACGGCTGAAAAAGGGGCCAGATGCTCTGTTATGAAGGTTACGGTAGACTAAGAAAACTAATGGGCTTACTTGCTTATATTCCTCAAAGGGATATGATTTCTTAAATTTGCCCAAAAATTATATATTTTCCATGTGAATTTACGATGTTAGTTGAAGTTTTAGCAGCAAATAATTGATGGGTTGAATACCCCAACCCATTTTACTTGTTATATTTAGGCGTTTATAAAAAAAAAGCTGTGTACTTTTATAACCAAACGGATATTTTTGCATTTAAAACTCTCATCACGTTCCTCTCTCTCTCTCTCTCTCTCTCTCTCTCTCTCTCTCTCTCTCTCTCTCTCTCTCTCTCTCTCTCTCTCTCTCTCGCTGAAGGTGTTGTGATATAAGGACGTATAGTCCATCCCTGTTTCTTAATGCATATCAAGTCCCTTTGATTAAGTGGAGATTATATTGATTGATTGTGCAAGAGGATGTTTATCAAGCAATATGTTTATGATGACGTCTAGTATTTAAAGTAACGTTGTGAATAAACATGACGTATACTGTAATTGTATATGTTTATTACGATGTTTATTTGTAGCGGCAGGATTGACTGGAGAATTGTATTTCTTTTTGGGATGTTTGCGTGATATTTTACTCTTTTTAATCTTTAATGCGGCATTTGTGTATTGGCTTCATACGCTTAATTCTTGTATAGTCTAAAAAAAATTTAAAAAACAGCGGCAACAGAAACATCATGTTTACAAACGCGACCGTCTGAAAGTTTCTGTTGACTGCAAAGGTCTCACTCTGCACCAAGACACAAGCCACTTGCTTTACCCACGGAGAAGATCTCGTGTGTGTGTCTGTGTGTGTGTGTGTGTGTGCCTATGTGTGTGTGCGCGTGTGTTTGCGTGCGTTTTCTCATCCAGGCCCTGGCGTCAGATGATGCAGGATTCACAAATAAGGCTTTGCTCCATCAAGAGCTTTTTATTTTTTTCTTCTTCTTCTTCTTCCTCCCTAACCACTTCGTCCTCCCACTGCCAAACCCCAACCCCCCCCCCCACAACCGAGACGTGACTCATCCCCCACCCCCCTCTCTCCCACCTACAAGAGGTCTATCAGGACACCTGCCCTCTCTCTCTCCTCTCTCTCTTCTCTCTCTCTCTCTCTCTCCGTCGCTTGGTCTTGCAACCTGAAGGCTGACTCTTTTTGGAGATTTTTTTTTTTTTTTTTTTTTTTTTTTTTTTTTTTTTTGTAGGTGCCTGTTCTATTCAGCTCAGCTTGTGAATCTTGTCTGATAAATTGTTTACTTATTTGGGTTAGTTCACTACCCTTTAGCTGAATTAGTCGCACCTCCTATATGAAATCAGGCGTATTTGTTGAAAAACGCTCTTGTGGTGTATGTGTGGGTGGGTCCACAGATGTATTTCTTAAAAGCATAAACAATTGCAAGTCAGAACATTGCATTTCAGGATGTCAGATATTATGCTGTGGTGAGAGAGGACTTTTCCCTTCCTCATATCAACTAGAGTTTATAAAAAACTGTTCATCACTAATCCTCTACCAGCATTTGTGTATTGTATGTGTAAGCATTTTATATTCAGCATACCAGTGTGGAGTATTCTAACATTAGGACATCAATATTGCTTGGTGTTCTTATGAGGTTATTTTATGAGGTGTCCATTTGTGTATAGAATGTGAATTCTAAGGAAACTCCAAATATGATTTTAAAAATTATTTTTACATGTCCTTCGTTCTCTCTGAATACTATTTTTTGTAGGGGGTTAGGGGGGCATTAGATTTACAGTACTATAATAGATCTTTGGGTATCTGGTGCATAATGTTGAAATGTCAGTTACTTGGTGTTGAGTAGATCTGAGGGCGCTGGTGTGAGAGAATCAGTCAGCCACTGAGCCAGAGATGGGGTTAATGAAGATCTGAAGAAGCAGCATTTTCAAACTTCGAGGTCTTCGTACTCAAGTTATGGCGGAGGTAGTCACTTTTCACGTTAAAATACAGTCATCGATGTCCATGGTTAAATTTTATTATAAGCCAAAAGAAGCAAAACATTATTTTACCACCGATGACAAAATGTTCGTTTCCAGCGATGACGCCACCCTCCGGCTTTGGCAGCGGAAATTGTCTCGGGAGATTTTATCCTTAATCCTTCCAGTAAATTTGTGAATGCTATTACATCTGCGACTTACATATTTTGTTATATTGTTTCATGTTCCTTACTTATTGAAACTGCTTACGAGTGTTTTTCAATAAACCGCTTGTAGTTTATACCAGATGGTCTTGTGGGAACCTTTGGTTGTCTACGATAGGCCGAAGTTTAAGGCAAAAAAATACATAACAGGTCCTTCAGCAACTTGTAACAATTATACATAATACTGTAGTGATCAGTCATATCTTCTGCTCATAAGTATATTCCCTGTGGGGGGGGGGGGGGGGGGGCGGTTAGCACCGTCAGTGCACCTAATTAGGTGCACTGTAGGCATTATACAAGTTTTTTTTTCTTTTTTTTTGTAGCGTACCTTCAACCCCTTTCGTTCCTTTTACTGTGCCTCCTTTCATATTCTCTGGCTTCCATCTGACTTTCCTCAACCCTCTCCTAACAATTGATTTCCTCCTGTTACACCTTTCTAAACCTTTTACTCTCAATTTCCGTTTCAGTGCTGAATGACCTCGTAGGTCCCAGTGCTTTAAGCCTTTGGCCTTAATTCTTCATTTAATCAACTGTAATTATATTGAATCGCACGTTTCGGCAATTTGACTTTATATATTATCCCGAAATATTGTAATATCGAATTATTTTTGCGAGTAAGTTTTGAATTATATCGGTGTGTGCTGATGTGGTTTTTGTGTCTACGTGCGCTCGTGAGAGGCGGCCCGCGTTTCGTGCGACATTAGCATATTGAATTGGACGATGAGCTGGTCTGGGTTTCATCTCTTCCCAGCGCCCTCTGCTTGTTATAATTAGATACTTGTGTGACTGTGCGTGTGTGTGTGTGTGTTTGTACTGGGGTCGATCATGGCCAGCGTTAAGGATAGGTACGGATGTTATCTACGTATAGCGAACGACTTAACCAAAATGTTCCTTAACAAATGAGAGTGGGGCTACGCCACTTTATGTCGTCTGTGTGTGTGTGTGTGTGTGTGTGTGTGTGTGTGTGTGGCGCCAGTGTTAAGAATAGGTACAGATGGTATCTACTTTTAGCGAACGACTTACCAAAATGTACCATAGCAAATGAGTGTGGTGCTACACCACATCGGGACATTATGTCGTTCTGTTTATTGTAGGTTTAATGTAGTTTTTTTGAACTTGAATTTGATGGTTTTTTTTTTTTTAAGGTTTGATGCCCAAGAACGTCTGTGTTATCACTTCATTTGTATTTAAGTTATATATGGTTTTCAGTTAAGCTTTTTTTTTTGTTATTTATTATTATTGCTATTTTATTGTCAGCCGACTGTGATTCCTTATATTCCCGTCCTAAAAGATAACGATTTAGTTTGCCTTGTGCTTTTTATGTAAAGATAAAAACGGTCATGTATAATAATAATTCGGGCAATGTTTTGGACATGATATATTTGAATTTGATTGGAACAATATTATTATAAACCAAAAAAACGAATATGTAAAATATTTTAATGCACTTTATTTATTTATTTACTTATTTTTTATTAATTTTTTTGGGGGAAATTTAGAGTTCCAAGTAGAATGAGAAAAAAACCTCTAAATCCTTTTCTTCTCTTGATCCTGGGATACTTAAAGTAAGCCTTCGGATATTGGTTCTCAATAGCTTATTGATTAAGGCATGTCGGTTTTTTTTTTTTTTTTTTTTTTTTTTTTTTTTCGAAAGAAGTTTTTATATTTTAGTGTGCACACTAAATGACTTGCGTTTTAATGTTAGATATTTGACTTTTAATGTCGTGGTTTTTACTTCATATTTATATTATATTAACACATATATGTGTAGATATATATATATATATCTATATAGTATATATATATATTATATACATATATATATATATATGTTATATATATAATATATATATATATATATATATACATATATGCAATTTCATCTCTCTTTCTCTCTTCTATATACATACATACACACACACACACACACACACACACATATATATATATATATATATAATATATATATATATATATATATATTACTATATATATATGTATATATGTATATAACAATAATAATAATAATAATAATTAATATATATATATATTTATATATTTATTAAAGAGAGAGAGAGAGAGAGAGAGAGAGAGAGAGAGAGAGAGAGAGAGAGAGAGAGAGAGAGAGAGGACAATGCATGACCTTCGTAAGCAGGAAATTCCATGCATGCCCCCGCTCTCCTATAAGGCCATAGATTACTTTATTTAAGTGAATGTCGTGCTTGCCTTTTTTACCAGGATATTGTTGCATATTTTCATTTATTTGTTCAGAGAAAAGTGGTAGGATGACTTTATTACTGTTATTTAGTTATATGTTCCCACTTTTATCTTAATTTGTTCAATTACTAAGCATGGCAGGAGTGTTGTTTTTTTAAATTCTCTCTCTCTCTCTCTCCTCTCTCTCTCTCTCTCTCTCTCTCTCTGCATTACGGAGCATAAAAACATTATTATTTTCGATGGGTATCATCCCTACATTTGTAGTCAACGTTCCAAATGGCATTCAGTTTCAGACTGAATTATATCAGGTTCTGTTTCCTTCTTTATTTTGGGTACTGTGTCCTTCTTTATCTTGTGTTCTTTCTATGTCCTTCTTCATTTTGGGTTCTGTTTCCTTCTTTCTAGAGGACAATATTCAGATTTTTTCATTCTCTTTTTTTTCTCTTTTTTTCCTTCCTCACGTTTTATTACGGGTTCCTATTCCATCATTTACTCGTTATTGACTGGGCCATTAGCGTTCTGTGAACCGGCCCCCCCCCTTTCCCCCCACCATTCTCTCTCATAATTTATTCACTTCACATTGATGAGATAAAAAAAATAAATGGTTCTATAACAAAGTAATTGGAGAGGTAGACCCTTTTTTTGTGCCTAGTATTTTTTTTTCTTTTAACGAATGGTATGGGTTCATAGCGCTTCCATTTGGATGTTTATTTTTTTTATTACCAAAATGATAACATCTAGCGCTTCCTAATGCGAAGAGAGAGAGAGAGAGAGAGAGAGAGAGAGAGAGAGAGAGAGAGAGAGAGAGAGTTTACGATTTATTTCAGCTTTATCAACATCAACAACTTTCGTCCATTGTTAAGAATTGGTAAACTATGATGCTATTTCAACGTTGGTATAGCATAAATTAAAATAAGATATCAGACGAAAATATGTTGATTAAACATACACACACGCACTGACATATATACGTATAATTTTTAAGCTCTTTAATGACCTGATTTATGTGGCTTACAAATATACTAAATATTTTTTTTTTCGACAATCTGTCAAAGTCCAAGCTCCTGGGTACATAAAGAAAAAATGAATGTAATATTCTTTAGCTGGGGAACAATATATATGCACAACATTTTTTAACATTTTAAAGTGACAGATAAGGATGTTTGTAAGTTATTTACATTGCTTACAGACTCTTGAGTATTATGTGAAAATAAATAAAAGATTTATGATATCTTTAGGTGGGCTCTCAAGGACAATATTAGCTTCAGATTTAGAGTAACGCATTGCTTCGCTCACTTAAATTATATGGATGATGTTTCTTCATATATTTTTATAATGATACCGACAGCAGCCAGCCAACCCACAACGGTTCATCATTAGGCGGTGCTAATAGATCTCAAAATAAATAAATAAATAAAAAAAACGGGATCTGTCACGATGCCATTAATACATCACCAGATGACATTTAAAACGAAAAAATGTCAAGTTTTGTCGCCACGGTATTAATAGTCCTGGCATCCTGTTTGCCCGTAAATTTACGAGCGTTTTATCTATAGTAACCAATAAGATTGGCCACCGGCATTAAGTGTACTAACATAACTTTGACTTCCAGTAGTATGAGTAGATTGCAAGCACAATGATTTAGCAGAGTATTAACTCGGAATAGTTCATATATCAGTAAATTTACAAGCGTTTTAAGTGTAACTAATATAACTTTGACTTCCAGCAATATGAAATGATTGCAAGCACAATGATTTAGCAAAATATTAATTCGGAATTATTCATATATCAGTAAATTAGGAAGCGTTTTAAGTATAACTAACATAACTTTGACTTCCCACCAGTATAAACAGATTGCATGTACAATGACGTAACAAAATAACCAACATGAATAGCCTACAAGAACAATGATGTAGCAAAATGTTGACTCTGAGTCATTCATATATATATATATATATATATATATATATATATATATATATATATATATATACGAGTTTATGTTTTTTTTTTTCCTTCTTGTGCTACTCATTAAGAAGACGATCCTAACGCGTGGTTGCTCATAGTGGCTTCATGTTTTGTTGCCAGACTGCTCTCGCGTCGCTCAGCTGAAAGACGATTCCAATAACGCGTGGTTGCTCATAATGGCTTCATGTTTAGATTGCCAAACTGCTCTCGCCCAATTTGAAGCGTCGCTCAGCTGAAAGACGAGTCCAATTAGGAAATGGTAGGACACACATTTCGTTGGTTAAGTTTTACCGCTTCCCTCGAGTCGTCATCGCAACACCTCCTCCCCCCCCCCCCCCCCCCCCCCCCTTCCCCCCCCCCCCCCCCCCCCCCTTCTGCAACTTTTTTTTTTTTTTTTTTTTTTTTTTTTTTTTGTTTTTTTTTTTTTTTTTTTTTTTTTTTTTGTCTGCGTGACTTGGCTTGTTATAATGGAGGTGCGAAGTCTTATAAGAGTATGCGCTGTAGTATCCGTTCGTGACCGTGATTATTATGCCCGTCGAGAAGAATGTGTAAATATCAGTTCCCTCAACATTCAGTGATGATGATGAATTGATACGTTCATTCTGTGCCGATATATTTGACGACGAGTTTGTTTAGTTCAAATTCGTTTCATCAGAACAAGACTTATCAGCTGTATTTATGCATACGGAGAGAGAGAGAGAGAGAGAGAGAGAGAGAGAGAGAGAGAGAGAGAGAGAAGAGAGTAGAGAGATATTTTGCCTCAAATCTTATAACTGACAAATTACCCATTTTGATGAGAGTTGAAAATTGCTGAGAGAGAGAGAGAGAGAGAGAGAGAGAGAGAGTCCCTCGGCCATTATGTACTACCGCTCCATAAGAAAAGGTCTCCTCCAAAGGAAAGCTCATGAAAAGGACAAGTTACCTGACCCAAGTGTTCCATTTATGGGGTTAAGGGAATCCCACGAAAGAAGATGTCCTACCTCTGTGCTGTGTTAGCGGTAATGGAGGTGGGCGGAGAGGGGGAAGGGAAGCTTTTTGTAAGGAGAATAGGTCCTAAGGTCCTTAGAGGTGTTGTCGTTGGTGTATAATAGGGAGCAGTCCTTTTGGTAATCCTTTCATAAGGCGACCAGTAATGGTTTCTCTGTACCATATCCTCAAGTGCTGAATGGTTCGTTGTTGGTTGTACAAAACAGCAACATCTGTGATGGTTCAGAGTGATAAATTTATTGACAGTGAAATCGTCACCTCTACTTTTTCTGGGCTTCGCAGTTTTCAGTCAGCTGAAATCCTACCCACCTGTGCCTTGTGCTCTCTGTGCACAGAGAGGATATGGGACAAAAATTGAATCTTTTCTTTTAAATCGCAATCCATCTACATTCCTATTAACGTTAAAGTTACCTTCGTCGTATTTTTAAACCATCTATCTCCCTGAAATTAGGTTATTTGCAATTACCAGGTATTATTCTATTGCACGGTTCATTGACGTTATTTTTCCTTTACTGTCAGGCGTTGGGATTCTTTTCCTTCCTCTGTTTTTTGCGTTCTAATCAGTATTTCCTTCGTGATAATGCAGGATATTCTCCCCTTCCCTTTTCTGCCATCCACTTCCCATATTTCGATTTTTTTTTAGCCTAGGCTACGTAAGGGAAATTTGATTACTCGCCCTAATGACCTTTTCATTAAAAAAGGGAGTTGAAAAGGTTCATAAAGGTAAGGAGAGGGGATGGTTGGGGGTGGGGGGGACGTGGATTGAAGTTACTCATACTATTATTTGATCTTTTGAACTTGTTATTTCCGTACAGAGTTGGGAAGGTCTTGCTTGAGACGTCGCGACGCATTCTTTTGTCTTGGCGTAAGTTTCCTTCTTTAGTGTTTACAAAGATTTCTTTTCCCACTCTGTATATGTCACCGTTCTCTGTAGGTAGAATTTTACGTCAGTCCTTTCGTGATGATAATTTGATTTCAGTTTTTACGTTTCTGAATAGATTCGCAAAGAAAGAAAGGTTCCTTTGGTCGACCCTAAGGAGGTGGCAGAGGTTCCCAAGGTCACGTTCTTTTCACCCTTAAGGTTCTTCACGTGAAGTTCAGTTTGAAGGATTATTACGCGTTGCCTTGAGCATTCTAGGGAAAGTTTTATTGGTTTGTTTTTAGAAAACATGAAGGCATTACTGTGGCTTTGTTAATACAAGGGATCAAGACTATATAAGGCATTGTGTAATAAATGGGATGGAATATTTTTGGACTTTGCTGTACCTTTTAGATATTCTCTTTCTTTTATCTTATTCCACCCTCTTAAAACAATTGATTTATAGTGCAACTGCTTTGATATTTTTCTCCTGTTACACCTTTCAAGCCTTTTACTGTCAATTTCTGTTTCAGAGTTGACTGACCTCGTAGATCCCAGTACGTGGCCTTTGGCCTAGGTTCTGTATTCAATTCAATATTGTTGGACCAAGAGTGCATCCATAGACATACACTTGTGCATAATTTTACCAGCTTTAGATTCAGATACGAAGTACTCTCTCTCTCTCTCTCTCTCTCTCTCTCTCTCTCTCTCTCTCTCTCTCTCTCTCTCTCTCTCTCTCTCTCTCTCTCTCTCTCTCTCTCATTCTAAAACTCGTATCAAGATGTTCTCCCTGGGAGGTGTAGGCCCAGAAAAAATGAAACAGAAACCACTTTCTTGTTCATACCTGTAATTCTGGATGAAACTTGTGCAGAAAACTTACATAAAGCGAGCACACCAGACACGCACACACACACAAGACTCACAGTACATGCAATGATTATATGTTTATATATTCGTGCACATTGTATATTTACAAAGTTAATGGGGAATTTATCTTACACAAAGCGTCGTCAAGATTGGTGGCTCTTTTCTTATTTTAGAAAAAGTTTGAGGTCAAAAATAAAAGATTATATATTAAAAATTGAGGTAAAAAATAAAAGGTATATGAAAAATTAGGTCAAAAATAAAATAATATATATATAAAATTATGAGGTAAAAAATAGAATTATGTATATAAAAATTATGAGGTCAAAAATAAAATAATATATATAAAAAAGGATGAGGTCAAAAAGGAAATAATATAATGTCAATCTCATCCGGTGGGTTTCATGTCATTCCGAATAACAGCGAAAAACGTCGTTATTGTAATCCTTCCCTTTCAGTGTTTTTTGGTCAATCAAAAATGACAGCTTCTGACGTCACGTGTCCCTTCGCACATCAAATGAGAGATTTGCGTGGGTCAGACAACAGATGAGAAAGTTGAAAGAGGGAACTCGGAGTTGATATCAAGCAGGACATCCTTCTCGAGAGAGAGAGAGAGAGAGAGAGAGAGAGAGAGAGAGAACAGTAAGGAAAACCAAAGTAGTATTAGGAGGAGGAGTATGTCAAGTGAGAGAGAGAGAGAGAGAGAGAGAGAGAGAGAGAGAGAGAGAGAGAGAGAGAGAGAACAGTAAGAAAAACCAAAGCAGTATTAGGAGGAGGAGGAGGAGTGTATCGAAGTGAGAGAGAGAGAGGACAGTAAGGAAAGCCAAAGCAGTAGGAGGAAGAGTTTATCAAGTGAGAGAGAGAGAGATAAGAGCCAAGCAGTAGGAGGAAAAAGCAGTAGAGGAATAGAGAGGAGTTTTATCCGAGGATGAGAGAGTTTATCGAGAGAGAGAGCGAGAGAGAGAGAGAGAGAGAGAGAGAGAGGAGGTAGTCAGAGAGGGAGGGAGAACAGTAAGGAAAGTCAAAGCAGTATTAGGAGTAGGAGGAGGAGTTTATCAAGTGAGAGAGAGAGAGAGAGATGACTCCAGTGTTGGTCTGCGACCGGCTACGCTAGCTAAGTGTGGTGGTGACTGCTTTGGCCGACACGTCAAGGTGATAATATTGCAGGGAGTCTCGGCGAAAACTTTGTCGTGGAAGGTGTGACTTGGAGTCTATTCTCTTTTTTTTTCCACGACTGTTTCTGTGCGAAAGTTTATTCGTGAGACGTGAGGTTTCGTGGGAAGATTTAATAATAAGTTAATAGATCACATAAATTCGATATGATTCGTATTCTGAACATGGTGTTTATACGTAGTTAACTGTGAAGCGTTTCAACCTGAATGCTGAAAGTGTGATGTCATTCTATTCATACATTTCTTCAGTTTAATTGCACTGACTGGTGTGTATGAAGAGCAAGTGGGCGCAGGCTTACCCAAAATGTCAAAGGTGGAAAGAACATTGCAATGGACACTACGGAACGGTTACCTTCTTTGCGGTACATACCAGACTTTGAGTGGTAACTGAAAGTACCTCAGAATATCCTGAATCCTTTTTGATCTCAGGGAGGAACCGCTACCAGTCGAAAAAAGATGAAGATATGGATTGGGATAAACGAACGTGGTTGATGTCCACTTGTATCTGAGCAGAAGTGGGGGAGGGCGTTGGGTAAGATATCCTCACCTAGAAGTACCCCATTAAGGAGATCATAATATATTCTACTGTCGTTGTAAAGATTATTTAGTTAAATAGATTGCGACTATTCAGACCCAGTTGTTATAGCATGTTTGTGAAGTTTACAGTGTGCGTAGATAAAGCGAATACGGGAATCATATTATGACAGACCTTTTTAAACAGCTCACAGGTCAATTGACAGTGAGACAGTGAGGGTCATTGAAAAATCGAATATAAAGTGACCATTTCTGCTTGGAAAGAATGATGGAGGAGAGCTGAATTTGAAAAAAAAATGAGGACGACTACAATAAACCTCTTCCTGAATGATGCTGAGGAGGGTCGAGTGCTTCAGATTCGAGAAGGTAACTTTAAACTCTTGAGTTTCTCTCCTGAAGAATGTGGGTCTGCCTTCGTTCTTCTGTTTGTTTCTTTGTTTTTGCCTGCCTTTTTTTGTTTTTTTTTTTTTGTTATTTACTCTTTTCTTTCTTTATATGACGTAGTAAATTTTTTATTTTTTTTGGCGAAAGTTCAGCTCAAGGGGAAGAGTTGTTTAAAACTTGCTTTGTTTTTTATTGTCGTTTTTATTATATTTGAAAATAGCGCTTGAACGTAGCATTATTGTTTCAAGGTCAGACTCTTCGAGCACCGAATGTGGTCCTCCTCAAACAACTTTACAGAACTTGTTCATTTCTGTAATGAGGTGAAAAGTTTTTTTTTTTTTTTTTTTTTTTTTTTTTTTTTTTTTTTTTTTTTTTTTGAAGATGATGATTTATTCTCTGAATTTGAAGATGATGATTTATTCTCTGAAGTTGTACATAGGAGGTTCGGTAAGCAGTGATGTAAACCATTAAATACCATACTAATGTTTCTTTACGACTTTTATCTTCAAGAAATTATTATTCCTCATGGGGAATGATTTCGTTGATATTAGTTATGTATCTAAATTACTATATATTATATATATATATATATATATATATATATATATATATATACGTAACACATACATATACATATATATGTGTGTATATATATATATATATATATATATATATATATATATATATTATAATATGAGTATCATATTATGTTATATATATATACATACATATATACACATACCCACACTCACACACACGTGTGTGTGTGTGTGAGTGTATGTATGTTTGTAATCATATCCTTGGCTAGGCATTCGAGCAAATATGCATTAAAACAACAAACCGGAGGAGAACAAGAAGAGATACCCCCGACTTCAGACAAAGGGAACGTCGGGTACTGAGGGCAGAAATAATTCACAAATCTTCAGGATAATAACAATCGTCTCTAAGATTTCCATTGTGCGGCTTGTGGAGGCAGCGTTAGCGCGAACATATATGTTGTTATAAGCGAGGTCCCTCACGTTATAAGATGCCGTGTCTGTCTGTCTGTCAGTCTGTCAGCAGCGCCGCCGAGCTCCCCCGCCCCCCCGAAGGTGAAGCAAGTGGACGTCCTCCTCGGTTTCTGAAGTATCATATAACTTGTCTGACTTGAATGCAGCAGATCTAGTTAGCATCTCCAGAGAGAGAGAGAGAGAGAGAGGGAAAGTGACCGACGGGGCTACCGGCGCCTTCCAGCCAACATGTATCTCAGAACTTTTTGTTTTATTTTTTTGGGGCCCTATTATTATTAATTATTATTATTTATTATTATTATTATTATTATTATTATTATTATTTATTATTATATTGTCCTTCAAGAAGATTGACCCCATTCTTTTACAAGTTCCACCAAAGGGGCCACTGGGACTTGAAATTCAAGTTATTATTATATTATTATCATTATTAGTTATTATTATTATTAAATTATTAATATTATTAATTATTATTATTATTCAGAAGATGAACCCCATTGACTTTGAAAATTCAAGCTTCCAAAAACTGCGGTGTTCATGAGAAAGGAATAAGAGGCGGTAAAGGGAAATACAAAAAAGAAGAAATCAGTTATTGAGGAATGAAATGGTAAGAAGGAAGGAGACTTGATGGTGCCTCAGGTTAAGCGCCCCCCCAAAAAAAAAAAAAATAAACGGGAAAGTTTAATGAGTAAATAAATCCAGAAAGAAAAACTAGGACCACAACTACTGCTCAGTAGCTTGCCTTTACCCTGAACTAAAATTGACATAAAAAGAAAATCAACTGTTACCCCGTAGGGTGAGGTCTTGGATCCGTCAGATATTGGGACTTTAAGT
This sequence comes from Macrobrachium nipponense, assembly GCF_015104395.2. Taxonomy (NCBI): domain Eukaryota; kingdom Metazoa; phylum Arthropoda; class Malacostraca; order Decapoda; family Palaemonidae; genus Macrobrachium; species Macrobrachium nipponense. Next base: position 3,906,145 of record NC_061102.1, on the reverse strand, counting down.
GAGGTCCTTCGATGGGATAATCGGTTTATCGACCCATATCAGTTTTCAGTGTCTAATTGACCTTCCGGTTCTCGTGAGTACTTGAATCAGTTCGAACACGATTGGGATATTCGACTGGTTTTTGTAGGATCTGCATTTTTGTTGATTTGAAAGCGACGTTTTGTTGTTGTTGTTATTGTTGTTGTTGTTATTTTGAAAGTGATTTTTTGGTCTCCTTAACGTGATGCGTTTGTTTTTTATTTGTTATTTTATTTTTTTTATTTTTATTAATAGAAGCATTACAAAGCTAGTTTGTATTTTATTTGTTATTTTTATTAATAGAAGCATTACAAAGCTACAGTAATTAGTTCATCCTTTTTCAAGACTTTTTGCATTCGGTGATTGTCTTAGGATGGCTCAGAGAGAGAGAGAGAGAGAGAGAGAGAGAGAGAGAGAGAGAGAGAGATTCATACCGGCTCCAAAGAAAATTTGCCCTGCCAGAAGAGATGCATAAACAAATCAGTCAATCTTTATATGCTTTCTGCTAGTCAGCTTACGTTCCACGTTCCAAATCTGAATCGTATTTGGAAATTTCTCTCTCTCTCTCTCTCTCTCTCTCTCTCTCTCTCTCTCTCTCTCTCTCTCTCTCTGGACAAAAAGTTGACGTTGTTGCCGATGGAGTTGGTGGGGCAATTACAATCGAGGCTCACGGATATGATTTGCATGCATTAAGCCTGCAGTTGCAGTCAGTCCCTGGTACTCGCATTCAGTTTGAAGGGTCATGTCGTTGCTTTTCTTTTTAGTAAAGTTTATAACTTAGGAGGCTGATGCTGCATTGTGCTTTGTTGTGTCATTTCGTGTATGATTTGACTTCGGAATGTGTAGGAATTGGGTTGCATACTCAACTTACTATGTGCATGATTAAGTGAGGGATTTCTTATCGGAATGTTATTATTTCCATTTTTTATACAAATATTGTTATAAAGGGTTGATTCCTATTGCTGGAATGTTAATGTGTGTGTGTGTGTTTTTGTTTTTTTTTTCAAATCGTATTATTTACCATTTTTCATGTTTTTTCTACCAAACAAACAGGGAAATTGGCCACCTTATTTACACTGAATCCAAAGAGGCTTCTTAAGTTTCCAAGTTTTGTTTTTTACGAAACGTCTGATCGATATCACTCAGCGATCGGCATTTTTCAAAAACTACTTATGGTCATGCCATTAGGGATAATCACGAACACAAGACAGATATCCAAACGGGTTCAGATGCTTCGAACGGATGTTGAATCACGTTTAGCTGGTGTTGGTTTCCAACGTAGGAGAATTTCTCTTCAGGCTGTCACAGGGCTATCACATTATGTCCTCTGCGTCTTGTAATGAGTTTACCATCATACCCTGCACTGCTTAACGCTTGTTAATATACTAAACAAACGTTAAAATTAAAGGGGGGGTGGGGAGGGGCGTGCATTCCTTTCTTCTTCACGAATTCTTTGACCTTGATCAATTGTGGGCGGTTTTGTGCCTTGATTGATGCACTTCAGCTTCTTTGCGTAGCCTGACGAAAGGAAAGTGAGGATTAGGAGAAACCTGAGCCTTATTTGAGGTTGTGGTCATTCATTGCTGTTGTCTCTGATCAGTCTTTCATTGTTGTTGTTGTTGTTGTTGTGCCTGTTAAAGGGGCAGCAGGTGTTTCTCATAGGGCCCTTTCGCAGACCACGAGATAGCAAAAAGGAGAGATAGGTCAGTTTCTCTCTCTCTCTCTCTCTCTCTCTCTTCTCTCTCTCTATAGTATATATATATATATATATATATATATATATATATATTTATAATAAATATATTAATTTACTATATATATATATATATATATATATATATATATAGATATATAGTATATATCTATATATATATATATCATATATATATATATACGCTATATCATGATATATATACAATATAAATGAAATTAAAAAATACTTGGGATTCTGGAAGTAAAATTAAGTTGTAACCTTGTGATCGAAGAGAATCCACAGCCAACATCTTCCACGTTGGACGAACTGAACGTCGCAACTAAGACGAAGTACCTGCATCCATTAGCATATCATTATCACTTACGGGTGTATGGTAATTCGTTTCATCCCCCGTGGTATGAAGGCGGCCCGGACTGGTAGAGAGCGAAGAGCTCTATAAATAGACAAAAAAAAATTCTTTGAGAATATAGAGCAGCCAAAAGGAATTTTCTCTATTTCCTTCGGACCAAATGGGAGTTAGCGATTACGTAATTTAATTTCCGGCGGTCGCTGCCTTCTCCTGCTTTGAAAGGAAACAGAAAGAGAGAGAGAGAGAGAGAGAGAGAGAGAGAGAGAGAGAGAAGAGAGAAAGTCCTGTTCCCTCCCTGGTCCTCGTCCTCCTCCTCCTCCTTCCTTCCTCTTTATTTCCTGAAGATCCTATTTCCTTTCTTCTCTCTACAGCGCTGTCCTGATCCCATTTTTTAAAAAGAAGGTCTCGTTTTCCCACGGTGCCTTTTGGAACTTGAAGGGAGTCTGGGTCTCCTCTCGTTCTTTGTCATTGGTTTGGTTTGTGCAGTGGAGGAAAAAAAGTTTATATGTATATATATTTATATTGTATTATATTATTTTATATTATATTCGTCAATAGTCTTCATTATGAACGCACTCTCTTCCTTCCTATGCGTAGTTCCCTTTCACGTAAGCATTTAAAACATTTTGTGTGTATAATTTTGGCAAGTGAAACGAAGACATATAGCATAAAATGCTTACACGTTTCATGCACGCGTAAAGATACATTAGTTTATTAAATCAGATTACAAATTTTTTATACACCTTTCGTCCGTAAGACGCTTCGAGAACTCACTAAATTTGTACCTGGCGTATTTGGCTGAGCGTAAAGTGTAATATCTTCGGTTTTTGTGGTGATACTTGATATTTGTGATTATCGTTTGTGACCGCCCTCTCTCTTTTACTCGTCCTCTTCAGTAGTTTGTGGGATTTCTTCATTTTCCTCCTCCTCCTCCTCTTCCTCCTTTGACTAGAGTCCTAAAGGACCCCTTTATTTACTTCGTATGGCAGATCCTTTGAATAGATCCTTCACTTGACATATCCTTAGGCGGTGTAGCGCCCCCTTTTTTATGGAGAGAGAGGAGAGAGAGAGAGAGAGAGAGATGAGAGAGAGAAGAGAATCACCCCCCCCTCTCTCTCTATCTCTCTCTCTCTCTCTCTCTCTCTCTCTCTCTCTCTCTCTCTCTCAAGGGCATTGTTGCATGCATGACAGAGTTCCTCTCTAGACTCGGCGGGTGGTCGACGAAAAAAAAAAAAAGAACAGCTTTCACTAGATGAGTTTTTTCCTGTTGAACTGCAGGCGTGTGGAACCTCTCCTAACGCCCCCCCTCCTCCCCCCCCCTTTTTTTTTTTTATTGCACGCTCTTGTCCTTTGATGATTGGCCTCGAGCTAAGTTGTGTTTTAGAGCTAAGAGAAAATCGAAGCGTCGAATATGAATTCAATTATATGATATAAATATATATATATATAATTATATAGGATATATATATATATATATATATATATAATATTATATTAATATATATATATATAACTATATATAAATATATATATATTATAATTATATATAAACACTGAGAGAGAGTAGAGAGAGAGAGAGAGACTGACGAAGGAGAGAGAGAGAGAGACTGCCTCTGATGCTGAATGACTATAGTTGTATATTTAATATAGTTAAATGCCCATCATTCAGTAATTTCTGTTCCAGAGGATGTTTTTGAGTCAAGATGCATTTAGTAGTTTATTAGGCTAAAAATAAACTTATTTCTGCCTTACATTAATCGTATTACTACTGATTATCAATACCTTTCCTGCTACGTAAGCCTAATCAAGTCTGAAAATGAATAAGTAGTTCGAAAATCCGTATAGTGTCGTGTTATTCGAGGTATTGAGTCGATGATGGCTCAAGCCAGGTAAGAGCAGTTACCCCTCGAAGTACGTTTTCTGTAATGACTGGCCGGGGACTACCCCGGTGGTCTACCCCTTCCCAAACCCCTACTGAGCAGCGCTTGCTTTATTTGAGTAAACATGATTATTCAGCTTTTCCAAAGGTTTGTTCTTCACCTACTCTTGTTGACTTGTTTACAACGTGTTTGTGATATGTATGTGTATGTTGCGGACGTAGTATGTTCATGACTATAATAGTATTGTGGTTTGTCAGTTATCAATATTTATCGGTACTAATGGCCTAAATACGAGCTAGTGCGAAAATGATAAAGTGTAATTGACGGGATGAAGAGTTGCTTATGAAGTGGTCAGCACTAAAATGATTATTCTGTGGAATCCAGTAGAAAAAGCACTTCTATCAGATATTTTCCTTATTCTAAATCAGTGTCGATGCAGTAGAAGATGACTAAAGTCACCAAAGATCACAGGAGGTGACCTCGTCGTGATTATGGCATCGCGGGTTCGTTTCCCCGCTGCCGGACATCATGATTTCTTCCTATTTCTTTGAAGTTGGATCTCGAGGCTTTGTAGTGACAAGCGTATCCAAAAAAGAGCAAAGAATGTGAGAAGTTAAGAGGGCATTATGGCCATTATAATTACACACACACACACGCACGCACACAAACATCTAATATATATATATATATATATATTATATATATATATATATAAATATATATATTAGAAAGAGAGAGAGAGAGATTACACGCACGCGCACACACACATTTATATATATATATATATATATATATATATATATATATATATATATATATATTAGAAAAGAAAGAGAGAATTTACATTAATTATTTATACGTGGGCCGGATAATGATGCTGTAGTAAGTAGGTGGAGGGAAGTCAGGGGGTGGGAGAGGGTGTAGTAGTAGTAGTAGTAGTAGTAGTGGTAGTGGTAGGGGCTTTCTGAGGGGGGGAGGGGTTACTTAGTCCGCGGCCCTCATTAGTTTTTGACAGGAAAGGGATAAATTAATTGAAGTCCTTCCCCCTCCGCCGCCTACTTCTGTTTCTGAATGTTCAAGTCGCCTCGTGTGCATAAATTATTATTAGTCTCTTTAGCTACGAGGTCACGTTCGCTCCATGCATTTGTTCTTTCAATTTCCTATTTTTGCTCTTGTGAACCCTTCGTTGCAAACACACACACACACACACACACAGGCCGAATCGATAACATCACTGATGTCTTGATTTCTTCTCTCTGTCCGCTGGTCGGTGGTTCGAACCCACGAGAGGAACGAAATCATTATCTACATAAAAAATTCCCCTCCGGTTTACATATATGAAAATATATTAATTCCGAGGTAGATCGAATTAGATATTAAAGGACATTTGGAGGTCGAATAATATATATATATATATATATATATATATATATATATATATATATATATATAGTATATGTGTGTGTGTGCGTGTTTGTGATGGGTATTTACTTGTGTTTCAAACAAAAGTCAGATTACTTTTCGTGTCATAGATTCATACTTTTAGGGAGTCACAGACATATGACGCTTAAGTACTATATAGTACTCGTAATGTAATGCTTTGAAGTACTACTCCACCCTTGCATCGATGTGTAAGCACTTATAGGAGACTGAAGTAGGGGGTGTTTGTTGCCATGTAATTATTGTCCCATTTCCCATTTATTGTAAATTTGAATGCCTTGAATATTTTCTTGTTTATGTATGTTGGTACTCATGATTCAGTTATATTATGGTTTTCCTTTTAGATGGAGAGTTACTTTATATATATATATATATATATATATATATATATATATATATATATATATATATATATATATATATATATATATATTTCTAAATAAACACACACACACACACACACATATATATATATATATATAATATATATTTAAACGCGAAGAACGTGATCGTCCTGTCTTGGAAAACTATATTGATGGTGAAGGTCTTGGAAAACGCTGTTACTGATATTGCTGTGTGGACTTCCATTTGCCTGACATGAGTATTGTCTCACTTTTATGATGATGATCACAGGAAATATAAGCGAAAAGTTCCCTTGCCTAAATGATAGGGATATTAACTCAACGTATTCAACAAAATACATCATTTCCCCGGCAGTGGTCTTGCATTAGTTTCAATATATCTATCACGCCCCATTTTCCCAGCATTGTCTGTATTCTCTGTTTGACATTTAACGCGGAAGACGTAGCCTCGGAAGTTCGTTCTTACCTGGATTATTCTCATTAGCAGCCATCACCTGACCGATCATCCAGGTACTTTGAAAATCGGTTATGAAAAATATGGTGAATTAAGCCATAGCTTCCACGTTGCTGCATTATCGCCCTTCTCGTTCATCATACATTCCGTAGGAGCGAAGAGAGAAATCAGGGCACGAAAACGAACACACCTCCTATGCTGTCAGTTGGCTTGAAGCTTGACGGAGTGAAGAGAGAAACCCAGTTACTCATCAAATAGTCTGGACGCGTGGGGTGATGTTGGAATTTGGTGATTGGCGAAAAACTCGCATTCGGTACAGCAGCACTGATGACGCGGTTTGACAGCCCATGGTATCGTGGAGAGGGCGTTGTGTCAAGATGGAAAAGTAATGGGTATTTTGACGAATAATGAGAGCGACCGTCATGATGTTTTGTGTTGAAAATGGAAAGACATTGATTAAACCATTTCTGAAGGAAAATCTGCCTTGATATCTTCTAACTGAAGTGAATAGCCAGTAAGTGAGCGTAGTCTTGAAACCTTACGTAATATTACTGCTACAGGATACCACACTGAAATGTAGTCTTTAAACCTTACGTGATATTACTGCTACACGCTATCACATTTTCAGTGAAATTTTTATGAGCTCCTTTTCGAGAGAATAGATCTTTATGAACGTTTCAAACCTTCATTTTAGCGTTAACTAGACAGTCTGAAGAATCCTTAGCTCTGAGAGACTGGTCACTTCACGAGTGATGACGTCATCAGAGATGCCAAGGAGGTTAGACACGGACTGCTCGTAAACGTGAGGTGTTTAGGCATACCAAGGTTATTGCCACTGCCAAGGGTGTCTTGCAAGGTGGGGTTTTCTCTCCCCTGTGCTTTCACGGTCGGGATAATCGACCCCGAAGCAGTTCATTGTACCCAGCTAGAAAGAAGTCGCTTATTGATCGCTAATTATTTTTTATATATTTTTTTAATTTTTATTTTTATTTATCTTCAAAATATGAGAGAGAGAGAGAGAGAGAGAGAGAGAGAGAGAGACAGAGAGAATGACTGACTCTTTATTTCCTTTCGAATTCTATTGATATATTAAATGTAGCGTCGTTGACTATATCATTAAACGGTAAACATGCTTGATACTGTTTAAACTGAAGATTTAGTTATCTCCAGTGTTATTATTATTATTATTATTATTATTATTATTATTATTATTATTATATATTATTGTTTTGCAGGTTACTTCTACAGTTTTATTTTATTTATTATTTTTGGTCTATCACCGTCCTCTAATTCGACTGGATGATATTTATTATTATTATTTTTTTTTGTGTGCTCTATCACAGTCCTCCAATTCGACTGGGTGGTATTTATAGTGTGGGGTTCCGGGTTGCATCCTGCCTCCTTAGGAGTCCATCACTTTACTTACTATGTGCGCCGTTTCTAGGATCACACTCTTCTGCATGAGTCCTGGAGCTACTTCAGCCTCTAGTTTTTCTAGATTCATTTTCAGGGATCTTGGGATCGTGCCTAGTGCTCCTATGATTTGGGTACGATTTCCACTGGCATATCCCATATCCTTATTTTCTATTTTCAGATCTTGATACTTATTCCATTTTTTTCCCCTCTCTTTCTCTTCAACTCTGGTGTCCCATGGTATTATTATTATTATTATTATTATTATTATTATTATTATTATTATTATTATTATTATTATTATTATTATTATTATTTATTTTAATTCTTTTTAAAGGTTACTGCCTAGAACAATGTATCTTATCTCATGAGATGAGATGCTATGATTAGATTAAGGGAACATGGACGGGTCACCGACATAATATTGTCACGTAGATTTTCTGTTCTCTGCCTCATCCACAAAGCAGCTCTTTAAACGTCTGATGTTTTCTACGTATGCTTGATCCATGCAGAAATCCGAATTCCTATTCAACGTTATGAAGGAAATGTTCCATCCTTTGTATTTCGGATGTTGTGAAAATTCAATCGCAAAACGTCATGACTTTTCGACCCTGGAGAGTAGAATAATTGTTGCTCTTTAGTACAACGTGTTTTTCGCCCCGCTTCTAAAGGGGCAGCAGGTTCCTCCTCGCCCACACCTGAACTTTTCTCTACCGCTGTTGCCTACCCACACGCCCCACGCCCACGGCTGCCAGGCTGGATGTTTTGGGGTTATGTATAGATAAACGTCTTCTTTAAGGTTCGTTGCCCTGGATTTGATTCATTTGAGGGAATACCGAAGATGATTTCAATTAAGGAAAGACTTGAGCAAGAATGAGATACTTTCTTTCAGTTTCTCTGTGGTGATGTTTTCATTGATGTAGGGTGCAAGCTTTATTATCTACCAACCAAACGCTAGGAATTCCTTGAAGCCATTCTCTCTCTCTCTCTCTCTCTCTCTCTCTCTCTCTCTCTCTCTCTCTCTCTCCACCTGTGCATCTTACGCTGGTACTCCGCCCTGTATATGCTCCACGCCCTTGCGTAAAATACTGGATCGCTGGTCGCTGGCCTCAAATTAAAATCGTTCTCTTAGGCGGGATCGATTCGCTGAAGTAGTGATGATGGGGTTTCTGCAATAACTTATTATAACTTATAAACGTTCCAGATGAATCTTCTCTTAATTTTGCGAAATTCGGTTCCGTCATCGTTCTCGTTAAAGTACGTCACAAGTTCTACGCTGTAATTCATTCAGTTTGGTTTCAGTTTTCTGTAAAAGAAAACTATTGAGATGGCTATTTTTGCCTGTCCGTCAACACTTGTTCTGTCCACCCTCAGATCTTAAAAACTACTGAGGCTAGAGGGCTGCAAATTGGTACGTTGATCATTCACCCTCCAATCATCAAACACACCAAATTGCAGCCCTCTAGACTCATTAGTTTTTATTTTGTTTAAAGTTAAATTTAGCCATGGATTGTGCGTCTGGCACCGCTATAGGTGCCAACAACACAGGCCACTACCGGGCAGTGGGCGAAAGTTTCATGGGTTGCGGTTTGTACCAAAAACTTTTTTTTTTTCTTTTTTATGTTCCGGAATAAAGTGAAAATTTGGTTTTATCTGCCCAAACAGCATAAAAAATTGGAATTATATCCGTCAACAGTGTGAATTTCCCTCTATTTTTTGTTTGTTTATATGTTTGTTAGATCCATTTTTTAATTATATTACTCCAAAATCACTAATTGAAACAAACCCGAGTAGCCTCTTCATTAACATTCTATGGGGGAATTTCCAGGCAGAAGTTCAGAAAGGAAGGTCGCTTTCATCGCCGCCTGTACCCACCTGTTGCTATGTGGACTGTCGGTTGAGAATCCAGGCCTTGAACGTGCTGGTTCCAGCATGCCATTAAACCAAGCCAGATCGGTTGAACATTTCCTTCTTGTATTTGGTTATGTTATCCGTCATCATATTTTCGGCGCAAGCTTTTCAAGCACGTGGTTACCCTGGTCATTTTGGTATATGAAATGTGTTTTCCCTAGTTTTAAAACTTGCTGGATAAAGAGTTTTTCATATAACCTCCACATACTGCGAACACATTCATTTTAGAATGTTCTAACGATGAATTGCAGCCTCTCTTTGCCACGAGGTCGTAGAACGAAGGCTCGCTTTCATTGGTCATCATGTTTTTGTAGTCATGTCAGCCTCGCCGCCATGTAGAAGTGACCTGATACCTCTCTTGATGATGGACGTATCTCAGCGTTTCCTTTTTTAGCAGAGCCAATGCGAAGTGTGTTGGGTGTAATGGGTAGGTTAATGAACTATATCCCTTTTGAGGTGTTATCTGTAAGCAAAGCAAACACAGCCTTTTTGGTCTTCAGTCCCCAAAAATGGAGTTTGGGGCTATGTTGATGGAATGCCATTTTTTTTCAGGCTGAATTTCTACTTTTTCACGCTTCGCTTTTACAAAGAAGATGGAATTTTATTTTATTTATTTATTTATTTATTTATTTATTTATTTATTTATGTTTTGCAAACTGAGAGAGAATTCTATCTTTTCCAGTCAGAATTACTACTGTTTTACGCTTGGCTTTTACAAAGCAGAAGATGGAATTGTATCTTTTTCAGTCTGACTTACTACTTTTTCACGCTTCGCTTTTACAAAGCAGGAGATGGAATTCTATCTCTTTGAGTCGATTGCATTCCGGGTTTAGCGCCAGACACATTTGAATCCAGATGCCTTTAAACCACCTTGACTCTAGACTAAAAAGGTATACTCCGTTTTCAAAGTAAATTATAACGAATATTTTGTAGCTCCAAATGACTGCAGCGTGAGGCAGTATAGATCTTTTGAAGATATATTATGTATATCGTTAGAAAGAATTATCGTTAAGAAAGATATATTTATGAGTCGGTCCTTTTAAGATACCATGAAGCATATTTAGTATTTTACCCTTCAATTTTTGGTGACCAGTTAATTTTTGCCAATTATATCTTATTTTATAACATAGGCCTAATAGATCTATTAGGCCGACTTGTTGCCTGGATTGATGGAGTTAACTCCCTAAATGAATAGCTGTACATCGTTTTTGTTCAGTGAGGCCAGCAGTATATTTCGTATATTTCATATCACTTCAGTCCAGAGCATAATATTAAAACCTCCGTATTTGTATCTTAACCCGAAAAATGTTGTTCTGTGGAAAGTAGAATTTAACCAGCAATGTGTGTTTATATAATATTGTATTAAATAAATGTATGTACATATACACACTTACGCATATATATATATATATATATATATATATATATATATATATCTATATATCACCCCATATATATATATATAATATATATATATATATATATATATATATATACACACCACACACACACACACACACACACACACACACACACATACATATATATATATATATATATATATATATATATATATATATATATATATATAAATTTAAGGTGTGTGCGCATGTGACTATGTATATTGACGTAAAATAATATCGTGTCTGTTCTCCCTAAACGCAAATGCACGCGCATGCGCGCATTAAAGGGATTGTTCTTGTTCAACCACGCTCTGCTGACTATTACTCCAGTTCTCACCCGAACTGGTAAAAAAAAAAATAATAAAATAAAACGTAAAATAACAGAAGTTAAAAGCGAAACACAATAACGCTGGCCTCTCGTTCACCTTGAATAGTTGCCGTGAAATGCACGCACAGAGATTGAGGCATCCCAGATAAAATCCCCTCCCACAGCAACTGGGTCGAAAAACAAAAGATTATACTGTTAAAATCCTCCAAACGCAAATAGGCGCCGCTTACAACAGGTTTCCTAAATGATGCTGGATGTTTGAAATGAATGGACCGACCTACCTGTTAGCTGACTGTGCATCTCATAATGGTCCAAATGCAAGTGAGCGCCTGCAGTAGCGTTGCCTGTTATTATTATTATTATTATTATTATTATTATTATTATTATTATTATTATTATTATTAGCAATTTACCAATCTCTACTAAAAGCATATTTATCTGCTGCTTCGTATAAGTGAATCGCTAGTGTTTTTTAACAATTATGTATGATAAATTCGTAAAGTAACTAAGTCTACGGGCATAACCAGCCCGTTTCACGGGCGGAACGAGCTCTGTTTCAGGGAATCCCTTCTCACCCCCACCCCCTTCGGAGGGGGTGGGGAAGGTAGGATGAAACACATTTATAAACCGTCTTAAGAGTCCCCGCTATAACCCTGCCAAGTTTCATGCCCACCGGACCAGCCGTTTGGCCGTGATTGAATGGCAGACGGACGGACAGACATAACGCCCATTATAGGATTCAGATGAAACCTATTCACATGGAACAAGCCCACCAAAGGGCCCACTGACTTGTAATTTTTTAAGCTTCCAAAGAATAATTTGGTGTTTATTAGGAAGACGTAAGACGAGGTCAAGGGAAGTACGGAATGAGATCCCACTTATGGAAGGAGAGAAAAAATGAATTCATAAATTAACAGGTAAAGAAAAAACGTCTTGAAATGCAAGGAGAATAGTATTAGGCCAGTGATGCATTGCAACTTCGCTTGCACTTCTGAAGTTCCAATTGCACGACTTAATCTGCTTAGAATTTACCAACACTTGAATTGCTTAGAATTTACCAACGTTTGAATTGCTTAGAATTTACCAGCGTTTGAATTGCTTAGAATTTACCATCGTTTGAATTGCTTAGAATTTACCAGCGTTTGAATTGCTTAGAATTTACCAGCGTTTGAATTGCTTAAAATTTACCAGCATTTGAATTGCTTAGAATTTACCAGCGTTTGAATTGCTTAGAATTTACCAGCGTTTGAATTGCTTAGAATTTACCAACATTTGAATTGCTTAGAATTTACCAGCGTTTAAATTGCTTAGAATTTACCAGCGTTTGAATTGCTTAGAATTTACCAACATTTGAATTGCTTAGAATTTACCAACATTTGAATTGCTTAGATCCTTACTGAAATATCTTACTTGTGTGACAAACCTGCATTGCATAGTGAATAAATAAGCCATTTTTTCCACGTGTCCTTTCACATCCGTGGTCAGAAGTCGGAAAACGAAGGAAATCAGAGGAGGAGGAGGAGGAGGAGGAGGAGGAGGAGGAGGAGGAGTAGAAGATGCCGATCGATAGATACAGCAGACGAAATTGCACGATGCTGACCCCCAACCACTGACACACACAACACCATTTTTTTTTTCATCGACGTCCTTTTTCTGTGTTCCTTCTGTCGCCGCTCAAGGGCAGATATTGACCCGTAGGTGAAACGAGCGCCACTATAAATCAGGTAAGGGATACACCTGTCAATGAATCACGGATACTGACCCGTAGGTGATAACATAAATCAATATCAGTCCGGTTAGGGGAGGGGAGAGGGGGGCTGTTACATGTGTCGATATAGCTCCGTGAAACACAGATATTACCAGGTAGGAGGTGAGATACAATTGAAAGCCATGAAATCACAGATATCGAACCGTAGGTGATACGTATGTTACTATGAATCCCGTAGGAGATACGTATCAATAAAGGGCCGTGAAGTCACAGATATTGACCGGTACGGTTTGTGGTTACATTACTTTGTAAAGCTGTTTTCATGTGGTCACATTAATTTTTAAAGCTGTCTTGATGTGGTTACATTAATTTTTAAATCTGTTCATCTATTTTTCATGGGTGTAGATCCACAACTCTAACTTAAACAGGAAGCGATTCAGTATCATGAAAAATGGAATGAGACTCTGACCCAATATAGAATCCCAGATCATCCCACATTCTAACGAAGTGTCTCATAAATGGAACTTCTTCTAAAAGATGGTATTTAGTCATTTTTATACGTAATAGTATATAGGTAGTTACTAACAGAACAGCGAATGTACACAAACATCGGTTGTATATTATGCAATTGACCTCTAGGAGGCCTAGATACCAATGAGAGAGAGAGAGAGAGAGAGAGAGAGAGAGAGAGAGAGAGAGAGAGAGAGAGGGGCTCAGCCATCATTTATTTAGGCTGCCAAAGGCGGGAAGGGGGTGGGGAGGGGAGGGGGCCCCCCGGTTGGTAAGGGACGTCGACCCCCCCTTCTTCTCCATCGATTGTTCATAACCGCCTCTTCCAGCTGGTGGATGCGAGCAGCCGCCTTGAGATTTGCCACACGCGACGCCCTTCTGTCTTTCCTTCCTCCTTCGTCAGCGTTGTCAGTCTCCAGGTTGAGGGTCCCCGTCCTTGGCACCCTTTGGCACTGTTACGTCACCACTCGGCCCCCTGCTGTAGTAGGCACTGTGTTGGGATCTGTTGCTGCTGCTGGATGTCAGAGACGAGGGCCCTCTCTCTCTCTCTCTCTCTCTCTCTCTCTCTCTCTCTCTCTCTAAGACGCTAAGGAATTGCTTTGGAATACCTCACATACCGCAGATGAAAGTACGGGACGCAATTTCCTAATTAGACGTCCCGCAAACTCGATGAACTGTGGAGCTTTTTGTGTGCGCTCACGAAAGGGGAAGGTGGGTCACCTCATTTCAAGAGGAGGACCCTGATTGCGCGTCTAAAAAGATGTTCGCCAATTATGTAATTATGTAGGGGGTTGTTGAGGGGGGCGGGAAAGGGGCGGGGGATGGGGTGAGATGGAATCTCAGTTCCTCGTAAGATCGAAGATCCGTTTCTTTATTTAGCGTCGAGTGTTAACTTCCGTGACGCGAAGAGAAACCCCATTACATTATCCTCTTTACTTTCATTTCGTGCTGGGTCCTGGGTCTTCATTATCCTCTTACTACTTAACCCCCCCCCCATTGGTATCAGACCCCCGCCCCCCCAACCCCCTGTTTCCCAGACACCCTCCCCTCTCCCCAATAACCGTCCCATCTCGAAGGCCAAGTGCCTCGTCCCCTACTCTCATATGCACCTTTTCATGGCTTCATTTTCCGTTGTCCCGACAGACGTTTGGGGTTTGATGATAGTGTAACTTTGGTGACGTTGCATTTTTGTTGTTGTTGTTGTTGTTGCTGCTGCTACTATTACTATTGTTGTTGTTATTGTTTTATTGTTCACGTCTTTAATCCTTTCTGCTTTGGCGATTGCTGGGGTGTACCAAGGTCATTTGTCTGCGGTGTACCAAGGTCATTTGTCTGCGGTGTACCAAGGTCATTTGCTGGGATGTACCGAGGTCATTTGTCTGGGGTGTACCAAGGTCATTTATCTGGGGTGTACCAAGGTCATTTATCTGAGGTGTACCGAGGTCATTTGCTGGGATGTACCGAGGTCATTTGTCTGGGGTGTACCAAGGTCATTTATCTGAGGTGTACCGAGGTCATTTGCTGGGATGTACCGAGGTCATTTGTCTGGGGTGTACCAAGGTCATTTATCTGTGGTGTACCAAGGTCATTTATCTGGGGTGTACCAAGGTCATTTGCTGGGGTGTACCAAGGTCATTTGTCTGGGGTGTACCAAGGTCCTGTATCTGGTGGGACGTCCTATACGTGGAAAACCATAGAACGCCAGTGGCCTCCCTGCTCCGTTATCTGTTTTGGAAGCTGATTTTATAATTACTTTCCAAGTGGAGTTTCTGTTTCGTAATTGCTCTTAGGGGAATTTCTCTTTCATGAATGTTTTATGGGGAATATTTTGTCATAATTGCTTTGAGGGGGCTTTCTCTTTCATGAATCGTTATATAGAGAATATTTATTTCATAATTACTCTCAAGGGGAATTTCCATAATTCTTTTTAAAGGGAATATTTTTTCATTGGCGTTTTCATATTATTAGAATTGTTTTAATTGGAGTATATGTTTCGTAATTGTTTAAGGGGGATTCCTATTTCTTATTAGTACTGTTTGGGAGGATTTCTTTTTCACGATTGTTGATCATTTTTTTAAAGAGGAATTTCTTCTATTTCTGCTTCCTAAACCATTTTTAAACTTCTATTTCTTCGTACAGTCTCGATTCAGATATCGACTCCTTTTTATAAAGCATATGCAGTATATTATAATTAGTAAGGCTATCTTTTTCTACTCTATATTATTTTGGATTTCCTTGTGTGGAAAATATGTTTTTTAATTGTAAATGCATATGAGCACATTTAGATATATTTTATACATTTCCTTGAGCGGAAAATATTTTTTATTTTTAATTGTAAATGCATATGAGCACATTTATATATATATTATACATTTCCTTCAGTGGAAAATATGTTTTATTTTAATTGTAAATGCATATGAGCACATTTATATATATATTTTATACATTTTCTTCAGTGGAAAATATGTTTTATGTTTATTTTGATTTAAGTGGAATTATAATTGAAATAACATAAAATATATATAAATGCATAAATATGCTCGTATGCATTTATATATTTGTATGTGTTTGATGTTATTTCAATCATAATTTCACTTAGATCAAAATGACGTTGTGCCAATGAGCTAGCTACATGGGTAGGGAAGGATATGGCATTCGATCAGCATCTCTCACGTCCATAGCTGAGGACGAGATTTGTCCTCATGATCCTCACTTATTGTTATCATTCAGCCAGTAAAGGCGAATCTTGTGATCTATTTTTGCAGCGTCGTCATTCCTTCCTTCCTTCCTTCTTCCTTCAGCCCTTCGTATTAATCTCACGGCTTTCTTTGAACCTCGTGATTCCGTTTTCCGTCTACTGCAGTGCAGTGATGAACGAGGCGGCGCGATCACGTTCCCGAAAATGCGCTCCGAGATCATGTTTTGCTTGAGAGAGAGAGAGAGAGAGAGAGAGAGAGAGAGAGAGAGAGAGAGAGGCCATTACATCATTTTAGGGAGTTGGTGGATACAGATTTGGTCCGGTTAGGTTTTTTTTTTTTTTTTTTTTTTTTTTTTTTTTTTTTTACAGGTCGCCGGAGGTCGTGACTCGTGGGCAAGGTCAGGTCATATGAGGGTGTCAGTGAATGTTTTTGTTTAGGGTCGTTGACTGACTCATTTAGTAGCTGACATCAACAGTGATTTACCAGTATTTATTAGCTGACAATATATTGCCTAATGCAAGTTTTTATCTTATTCTTTCCTATTATTAGAACACGGAACACTCCCACGGCGACGACAGGTTTTAGAATGTAAACAAGCCAGTGCGCGCGCGTCATTCATTCATGGTCCCCTCAAATCTGGTGTGAAGAAATCCGATCATTCCTTCGCTGGCTTTTGTTTCCTGAGCTTATATAGCCTCCCTCTATCCAGAAGCGGCACTGGGAAATACTTCCTTCCGAGTCTGACACCAAAGCTCCCCTTCTTCTCAGATGGGATCGATGGATACTGACTTATCTATATATACGCTACATAAACTGCGTCAACGTCTATCGATCACAGACGGGACACCTCCTGTCTCCTCCCACTGGATTGATCGTTCGTCAGGTAAGAAGAGATGACAATGGCGATGATGAAGCCCCTTTTACTAAAACACTCGCATTCGCACAGAGATGATATCGGGCATTAACCCTCTCCCAGAACCTTTTATTAGCGTGTAGGACGACGCCGACGACGTATCAGGTGCTCGTAACCTCGTCGCCGTAACTCGTCGCCACACTTGTTTTACGACTGCTTCTGGGGCTTAACTTAGATTGGATAACTGTACAGAATCCATTAAGGGGGAAGACCTATTGGAAATCTGCCACTGGAGACGGAGGCGCCAGTTATGGATACGCATCTAAATACCTGGAAATTGCTCTCCTGGGGGTATCGGAGGCATTATAACCCCCCCCCCCTCCTCTCTCTCTTCTCTCTCTCTCTCTCTCTCGCTCTCTCTCTCATCCTCTCTCCTTCTCTCTCAGGGTTAAAACACTCCCTTCACTTTCTATTGGGATTCATCACTTCGGGGTGGGGAGGTGGGGATTGGGAGGGGGGGGGGGGTTGTTGTTAAGACCAACATTGCCCCTTGCCCTGCCAGGGCAGGACAGGGGTTTGCACCATGCGAGGACCATCAGGAGAGAGAGAGAGAGATCGTCAGGAAGGGAAGTAGGTGCACATCCCTTTAAGAGACAGACCCCTCTAGAAAAGAGAGAGAGAGAGAGATTGGTTCAGACAGTTATTTTTATTTACTCGTTCAGTTTGGTGATTTTATTTATAGAGGTTGACGGTCCTTTTAACTGCAGGATGCTAATTGTGGAAGGCCAATATTGTCATTGTTGTGAATTGTTCATCTGTAAGAATCTCCAAGAATGAATTGCCAACACAGACTTGCACACTCAGTGTATATGTTTACATAAATAAACATATAAATATATATATATATATATATATATATATATATATATATATATATATATATATATATGTGTGTGTGTGTGTGTGTGTGTGTGTGTGTGTGTGTGTGTGTGTGTGTATAAACATTATTTATTAGCAGCCAGCGGTTATTTCATAATATATAGCATTAATCCTTTCGCAGCCAATACCCTTCATTAATGTTTTTTTTTTTTTTACTTTCCCCCTGCAGCGTCATAAATGGAAAATCCTGTTCATTAACTTCATCCTTACCTAATGCCATATATAGGGTCCGTCTCTCTCTCTCTCTCTCTCTCTCTCTCTCTCTCTCTCTCTCTCTCTCTTCTCTTTCAACTCTAGAATGGATCATATCTACCTTGTATTCGATCTCTCTCAGTTCTCCCAACACCTCACCAACATTCTCCTCTCTCTCTCTCTCTCTCTCTCTCTCTCTCTCTCTCTCTCTCTCTCTCTGGATCATACCTACCTTTATTCGATCTTTCTGTCCTCTCAACACCTCACCAACGTTATCTCTCTCTCTCTCTCAGGGGAAAGTGATGACACTTTCTTAATGCTGCAATTTTGTGATTGGTGTGTCAGCAGACTCTGGGTCGTGTCCCCGAATTCACATTTCACGTCGTCTTTGAAAAAAAAAAATATTTGTTTAGTGGACTTTGTTGAACTTTGAGGGAGAATCTGCCTCGCTGTGGAAATCAATACTTCGGCTGCAGTTTTCTAATTTAAAGTTGGGTGTAGAAAGTGCCTTTCCCCTTCGCCCCTCCCCCCGCCCCCCCCAAATTCGCTCAGTTTGGCATTTCCTTTATGGCTGTGGGCTGTCATAAAAGGGAATCAATCAATCAGTCACTGATATTTCTGATGTAATCATTACTGTACTTTTATTCCCGTACCGATGAATATTTCTTAATAGTGTTGTGGTTGGTATGGTCTTTGCCTGCCTCCTCGGTGGCCGCGAGTTCGATTCTCTGGCATGCCATTGAGGGATGAGAGAGGTGTATTTCTGGTGATAGAATTCCACTCTCGACGTGATTCGGAAGTCACGTCAAGCCGTTGGTCCCTTTGCTGAATGACCACTGATTCCATGCAACGTAAAAACGCCATACGAACAAACAAGCAATATTGACTGCAGACACGATTAATATACTGCTTCAAATAAAGGGAGCAGCTTGTCTTAATATGATCAGCAAAGATAATGAAATTTTATGTAGAGGTGAAAAGACAAAAAATTAAAAGGAAAAGTATAAAAAAAGAAATAGGATATTTTGCCAGCTGCGTGTTACCCTCCCGAATGCACACCATACCTCTTTCTTTTTTTTATTTTTTTATTTTTTTTTAAAGGCGACCATCACGCGTGCATTTTTACAGCTTCCAGTCACGGAGGAGGAGAGAGGAGGAGAGAAGAGAGAGAGAGAGAGAGAGAGAGAGAGAGAGAGAGACCTCAGAATCAGGCGAGCTCGCAGTTTTTTTCGGCATTTCTGTTTTACCTCTTGTCTATAGTTTTTAGATGTCTGCAGCGCCTGCTGGTGCTTGAAACTGAAGAATCATGGCTCTGTTACTGAGCGCTTGGAAAAAGTGTGTGTGTATTTATATATATATATTATATATATATATATATATATATATATATATATATATATATATATATATATATATATATATATATATATATATATATATATATAGCGAATACCACGGGAAAATGATAGTCAGAAATCCAAGCGCTTTCGTCTTTATTCAGACATCGTCAAGGAGCTCCTTGACGATGTCTGAATAAAGACGAAAGCGCTTGGATTTCCGACTATCATTTTCGCCTGGTATTCGCTTATTTATGAAGTCACGTGCATCTACTGTGATTTTTAAGCATATATATATATATATATAATATACTATATATGATATATATATATATATATATATATATATATATAGCATATTACACGTTCGATTAATATCTCATTTTAAGCCACCATCTCTTCATCTCTGAATGCCTCAACGTGAGGACTCCATAGATGACACGAGGACTCCAAAGTTTTGACACGAGGACTCCATAGTTGACACGAGGACTCCATATTTGACAACGAGGACCCCATAGTTGACATGAGGACCCCATAGTTGACACGAGGATTCCATATTTGGCATGAGGACTCCATAGTAGACACCGAGGACTCCATAGTTGACACGAGGACTCCAAAGTTGACACAAGGACTCCATAGTTGAAACGAGGACTCCATATTTGACAGAGGACTCCATAGTTGACATGAGGACCCCATAGTTGACACGAGGAATCCATAGTTGACACGAGGACTCCATAGTTGACACGAGGACTCCATAGTTGACACGAGGACTCCATAGTTGACACGAGGACTCCTTAGTCACGAGGACTCCGCAGTTGATAACAGCACTATAAATGCATAAGTAAAAGGGACGAGCGCACTTGGTACTTGGGAATTTTAACCCCTTAAATTCCAAGTGAATTTAAGGTCCTTAAATCATCGTCTCGTCCGTTAACTATCTCTCTCTCTCTCTCTCTCTCTCTCTCTCTCTCTCTATAAGGATTCCTTGTGGCGAGTTACAGTGATCGTGATTGTGACTGTCGCACTAATCGACTCTTGTCCCGTAGTCTTGACGTGATTTGAATGCAAATGTCCCCCCTCCCCCCTTCCCGTTTCTGATATATGTAAGAGAAAGAAGACCCTCCCCGATGAACACCCTGTTAATCTCTCTCTCTCTCTTTTATTAGTGAGTGCAGTCTTCCATGAAATGCAGGTTGTGGGTCGAGGTTATTGTCGTCGGCCATATTTTTTCAGAGTTTATTATTATTATTATTATTATTTTATTATTATTATTATTATTAATTATTATTATTGTTGTTGTTGTTGTTGTTGTTGTTGTTGTTGTTGTTGTTGTTGTAGTTTTTCTGTTGCTATTACTATTATTATTATTATTATATCTTTAATATTGTTGTTATTATTTTATTGTGTGTTATTATTATTATTATTATTATTATTATTATTATTATTATTATTATTATTATTATTAATATTATTATTATTATTATTATTATTAATGTCTAGCTTGCTCAGTGAGCGAAAGATTGATATGCCTTCTTCGTCCTTTCACTAACCGTGTAAAAGAAATCTCACCCCACTCTGATAATAATAATAATAATAATAATAATAATAATAATAATAATAATAATAATAAACTATTCAAAGTAGAGTCGCAAATATGCGAGAGTAAGAAGTTCCCAATTAACCTTTCCCACGGACTTGAATTAAAATACCAAGGGAGATAGAAGCCTGCCCAGCGGCGCCTTTGAACTGGCTGCGTTTCTATGATTCACGGCTTCCTGTGGTCATTTGGTTTTGGATCGCAGTATTTATGAAGTCCTTTGACTGAAGCTGAAAGGATTAGGATTGCTGTTTGTCCGCTGAGAATCCGAGTTATATATTTGAATTTAACGGTTTCTTTAAATGATTCTTTCCGAGGGGGATAACGTTTTAATTTGAATTGTCTCTTTGGGATTCTTCGAGTGGTTTCATTTGTGACGAAAGCTCTGTAATTAGATTTGAAATTGTATTTTAAGGGTGCCTGCCTCAGTTAGGATTTGAACCTGTGTCTTTAGGGTTTGGTGAAGAGGTTTGTCTGTGTGTGTGTGTGTGTAAAGTCGTATGTCATATGACTCGAAAGTGTATTTTTATTTACCTACAAGAAATTTTGATTCAAAATACTATTGCCAACTTTTAATCACGTAATGTCATCCTCTGCCAAAATGATAGAGGGCTTTTTTCATGATTTCAAAATAAAGTTGCATAATAATAATAATAATAATAATAATAATAATAATAATAATAATAATAATAATAATAATGTTGCCAACTCTCAGCCATTGAATGTCAAGAGGAAAAGGGAATTTTTCCTCATTTCTAAATAAAGTTGTATGAAAAAAATGATAAGAAATCTCGGAATAATAATAATAATAATAATAATAATAATAATAATAATAATGATAATAATAATAATAATAATAATGTTGACAACTTTTAGCCATTGAATGTCAAGAGGAAGAGGGAATTTTTCCTCATTTCTAAATAAAGTTGTATGAAAAATAAGAAAAAAAAATCTCAGGTCAACCTGGGCATTTGCTGTTCAGAGTCAGCGCCCCTTCAGCTTTAATTCATGGTTCTGATTCATTTATTGGTTATCCGCAGCTTTTGCATGTGCAGTTTGGTTTAAGTATCTGCCATCACAACCACCCCCCCCCCCTACTCTCTCTCTCTCTCTCATTTATAATTACTTTTTTAAGGTTATCAGTAAATTTACCACCTCTCTCTCTCTCTCTCTCTCTCTCTCTCTCTCTCTCTCTCTCTCTCCAGGATATACCTACTGCTCTTGTTTTAGATATTCATAAAGATTATTAGTCTTCGAATCGTCCTCTCTCTCTCTCTCATTTGCAATTACTTTTTTAGGTTGTTATAGTAATTTTCTAGGTGTACGTCCAAATTGTCTATTTGAAAAATATGTACACAGCACATTCATTGATTATTCATTGGTTATATGACTGCAAATATAGGCTAGAAATGTCATCTTAAATTTCCTTAGTCATTGTGATGTTCCCCAAGGAAACGGTATACGTCTTATCTTGTCACCAGCATTGCTCGGAGACAAAGGGACACGAGTGTCTCAAATTATCTTTGTCGAAACGGGAAGTCCTCAGTTGTCACCAACAAAAAGAATATGAGTAAACACGTCCCTCTCTCACAGACCAAGGTCACTTTGATTTGACAAGCTTTATGGTACAGGACTTATTGAAGGGTGCTCGAGTATTGGTCTGTTTATACTCTCTGGAACAGGTCTTGGCACCAGGGCTTCTGTTCCAAGGGACAGTCGAGGGTTGTGCCAAGGGTCTTAGGGAACTGCTTGCATGTGTCGCATCCGTATGCTGACCAGACCCAACGCTTCTTAACTTTGCTGATTAGATGGCTAGTGCTGCTTTCATTCTATGCAATATTTTATATATTCATTTATTTAGTAAGGTTTTCAAACAACCAGTTATGTTGTTACTCGTTGCATTTTTGTGCTACATTGCTGATACTCATCGGTAACATGTTGCGCACATGTCATGAGCATGTCGTTGATTTGTTATATACCTGTTTGCGATATGTATGCGACAAGTTTCCGACTTGTATTTATGACTTGCTTTCCCGTAGTGCGGACACACTTTTAGTTTTACTGGATACTGTACAAAACTTTTTTTTTTTTTTTTTTTCAAATAAAGAATCTGTAATAATAAAACCGAGTGAATCTTTCTTGTTTGTCCGTCCCAGTTGGGGCGTGGTAGGTAGGGGATCGGGAAGATAGGGGAGAGATAACACACCCACCCCTCCCCCCTGCAAACATGTTTGTTCGCCCCTGGGTGAGCGTTGTAGGTATGGGATCGGGAAGGCAGGGGAGACATAACGGGCAGCGCGATCAAGCTCGTTTTAAAGCAATTTCTGATAATTACATAATGACTAGAATGTGGTTGATTGTACCCCCATACAAAGACATCCTTTAATAGCTACCTATATATATACCTTTCGCCTCGTCGACGGATATCACTTGATGATTCATACATAACCCGTCCAGCAAAAGGCCCTTGGGAACGTCGAGCGTCATTAAGAGGAGATATTGTTTAAAATGAAGTGTCCTACAGCTTCTCGAGTTGAAGTGAAGACACTTCAAGGGCGAAGACATTTTAGGGCCGACACTTGAACGATTCGTAAAAGAGGAGGTCTCTTTCTCGAGGTTCAGTTTTGTGATGGTTTTTTTTCGGATTTTTATTTTGACTATGAATTAATTATTATGTTATTTTTGATAATTTTTGTCGCGTTATATACAATTCATTTACGGATTTGATTTAGTATATTTAAATGAAATTCTTTATACCGTTTATTTGATCGAGTATATTTAAATGCAATTCTTTATACCATTTATTAACGGATTTGATCGAGTATATTTAAATGCAGTTCTTGATACCATTTATTTACAAATTTGATCAAGTATACTTGAATGAAATTCTTCATACGATTTATTTACGGATTTGATCGAGTATATTTAAAAGAAAATCTTCAAGTTGCGTAATATATTTAATATATCTCGCGGTGTATACATCTCTCTTCGCTGAATCGCGCGAACAGGAATTCTTGCGAAAGATAATTATAATCATTTCAGCTCCCATGTTTAATTCTTAGATCAAATCCGGCGTCAGTCCGCGTATAAAACTAAATAGGCAGTCTTTTAATAGGTAGAGAACGCCATTTACCATTTCTGTGAATAATTAGCTGTTTCTGAGGACTAATTGCTGTTGGGTAGCCTTCTGCTCTCTCTCTCTCTCTCTCTCTCTCTCTCTCCTTCAATGCGGGCACAGACACCTGGTTCCCGATGAGATGGAACTGGTATGATGAACACGATTCCTGGGATGGATTTTTCTGTCTGGATCTGGATCTCCACTGAAACCTGATGAGAGTAATTAAAAAAGGTGAAGGAGAGAGAGAGAGAGAGAGAGAGAGAGAGAGAGATTTTTCGCTTACTCCGGGAGTAAGCCTACAAATTACTTTGTTGTTGGTGGGGGCGTAGGAAAGGTCTATGGAAGAGCCTTGAAAGGTCTGAAGAAGATGTTTCGCGTTGAGTTAAAGAGACAGAAATTTTAGGATTGGATAAGTATGATTTATTTATTAGAATGAAAATTTAAAAAATAAATAATGTGCACATTGAGAAGTACAGAAAAATGATTTGTAATACAATACAAAGTTTTTATTTTAAATTTCATTGGTGAAACAAGGCTTGATTTGACCGTAGATTTCAGCACGTTTTCATTTACGTCAAAAGTTAGCAATATAATGTTTACAACTTCTGCGTGTGGGGAAAATTTTGCTCGTGTCCCGAGTAAGCTGGAGGTCGGGTAACTCATTAGGCTTTGATTTAGGGGTATGGTGGATGAAGGTCATATTATAATGTAGCTTGCAGTACACACACACACACACACACACACACACACACACATATATATATATATATATATATATATATATATATATATATATATATATATAGTATAGATTTATCATTTGCTTTTCCATTACACTTAATATTTACAGGTAAGTACTATGAATATACAGGAGTTATTCTTCTTTTTGATAAATGAGATATTATTCAAAGTCGTAGTTGATTGCATCTTTAATGGGATGCTGATGTTTTAAGTCTCATGAGTGTATTAAACTATCATCTTTGACGTGAGATCGAGTACCACCGAGACACAGATGCCTCGATTGGCTGCAATGGGAATTATTTTTAGAGCACTGGATAAAAGGAAAAAAAAGGGGGGGAGGCCGGGGTGGGTGTGTGTTTTGGAGATAGTTCCCACAGGTCCCCCACAGGTAAGAGGAAAGAGAGTCGAGATTTAGTCAGGAAGGCCCTTTTGCTGGACGATGGAGGATGCTACTACTAATGCCTATACTGGTGGCGCTTTGGTGGTAGTATTAGTAGTGGCTAGTTTGCCGCAACCAGTTCCTCTCTCTCTCTCTCTCTCTCTCTCTCTCTCTCTCCCTCAGAGCCTCAGACGGTCCTCCTCTGTCCGTGCCGTGGTCCGACTCCGTCCCTCAGTCTCAGTAGTCGGGTGGCTGGCGAGCTGGGATGGTCGGTGCCGCCACCCAGTCACAGAGCAGTGGCGTTGACGTGTGGGTGGTGTTTGTGTGTATGTGCGTTTGTGAATTGTTGCCGAGGGTTTCGAGTTGTCCTAGATGACTTATCACATTTCTTACGACTCGTTTCACAAACGTGTTTGTTGTTGTGGTTTGCCCAAAGACTGGCTATGGAAAATGCGTGAGAAACTGTTTTATATATTTATTTTTTTTTCTATATGAGAGAGCGAGCTTCCATTTCGTTACTAAAAAGCTCCCGGTTTGAAAAGTTAACCTAAAGTTCTGCGTCTCCAGCCGTGGTTTATTCCAGAGTCTCTCGGGAGAGAGAGAGAGAGACGAGTGAGTTCTGTGCATAACTTGTTTGTGAGGTGTTATGCAAAGAGCAACAACGTTTGTTGGATGGTATTCCCCCTTTTTTTGTTTGTTTGTTTGTTTGTCCTTGCCCCACGAGGGATGGCGAGGATCACCTGTGTGACGGATTGATTTTCGGCCATAGAGTGGATGGCATTTCCTGTCAAAAAAAATGGAATGGTTGAAAAATCACTAATTTCCAGTAATGTTAATAGAAGTGAAAATAAAAGAAAAACTGTAGTTAAATCTTATGATCATGACTTCATTTTTAAGAATGGAATGTTTGAATGTTGGAAAAATCAGTAATGTACAGTGATGTTAATAGAAGTGAAAATAAAATGCATACAAGATCTCTGTAAACATAAAACTGTATGTATATAGTATTCATAGAACAATACAAAGCATCATTACGCTGTGTAAAGAGCTCATAGACAATGCCACCTGTATGATTACTTTTGATCAGTCTTCAGAATGCTTTTACGTAATCCTGGCCCTTGGGTGTAATGGCATTCATGCTTGTTATTTAGTGAGATTTTTTGAATACTGCAACGGACAATCGATTATTTTTGCATCTAGAAAAGTTAGTCTCTGGGTCCTAGAGACTACTAGAGGCGCCTTGTTTAAGCGTCGAGGATGCTAGATAGGTGACGCAACCGCAAACGACTCCGGCGCAACGACCGACTTCCGCAATCCCTTCGCTAATTGCGTGGGAAAACATTAATAGTCATATTCCAGCGAAACGTAACGAATCTTGGTGACGGCATAGCACTGCCATCCATAATTTCCCCCCTCCCCCCTTCCCTCGTAACGTCACATAGTAGTTCTCGCCGAGTATACGCTTTCCGTGCATAGGCGTGTTGCGTTACAAGGTCTAACGTTACAGCGGCTACATTCTTGGTGAGGAGGAGGAGGAGCCCACCAGCTGACATCAGACAACAGGTATATATTCCACACTCGCCGCCATACTGCCGCATACTACACGTGTGTGTCTAAGCCTCTAAGGCGAACAGTTTGGAGCTGGGGAAGGAAGATGATGATATGGCAGGTTTTATTGTAGTAATAGCTACATGTCGAAGACCAAACAAGCATTTCTGTCGAAGCTTTGATAAGACGGAGAGCTTGACAATTCAGCGGAGACGTCGCAGCGTGGTTTTTGTTGGCGGCATGGGACTTGTCATATTGGTTGATAGGCCTAGTCCTGTAAGTTACGTAGTGATGTGCTGATGGCATTGAATATGTGTGTGTGTGTGTGTGTGTGTAAGAGAGAGAGAGAGAGAGAGAGAGAGAGAGAGAGAGAGAGATGTATTGAAAAGGCGCGTATTATTCAGTAAAGGGAGCCGATTGAAAGAGGGAAAAATCTTTTATGTTACGTTCGTGGATGTAATTAGCGATCGCTTTGAATGAATGGAACCGGCGACTAATTAACTTAATTGGAGACTCATTAACTTGAAAAGGTGATCTTAAACAATAACGTTTGAATCAGACCCATACAGCGCGTACGTTTGTTCGAACGGAAAACGATCTACCACGTCATTTGGGATCCGTATTGACAGTGCAACAACTTGCAATTTGTGTTGATGGCATCTAGCCAAAAGCGTTTATGATGTATGATAATGGCTGACGGTTAAAATAAATTTCGTGCCGTTCAATACCGCCTCAGCAACCTTTGATTTTATTCTCTCTCTCTATTTTTAGGAGGCAGGCTGTGCTTGCGCCCTTCAATGGGAAGCCTACTAGTATTTCCTGCTAGTGTGTTTGTGTTCGTGCTTCATATGAAAAAGGGCGTGTGCTTGTGTGTGTGTGTGTGTGTGTGTCGAAGAGCAGGTGGATGGAAACTTGGATGGAGTTCAGTGGAGTGGTTCCAAGTTGATCTCGAGTGCGTCTAGTCGATGCGATTGAGTCTAGTGGAAAGAAAGATTGAGATTTAAGTTACTTGACTGAAGTGCCGTCTAGTACTACCAGATGTCCTCTTTTTTGTGGATAAATAGGACTGTAAGACGTTGAATTAACAGCATGGGTACTTCATCGTTTTAAATTGTATATTTATGAAGAGATGCACGTTTCAAAACTGTCAGTACGTAAACAGACAGTGCAGTGGATTGGCTCCGTGATCTTTCAGGACGTGGCCGATTGCACATCCCGTTTGCACCCAGACCAGTTCCGGAAGTTTGCAAAAAGAAAAAAAAAAAACACGAAGTGACAGGTTGTCATCACACTTCCCTACTCAGCTGAGAACGAACCCCTCACGAGAGGAGGGCTCTGGTCGACGCGGGGGTCATTCGCCTCGTGTAAGCGCAGTGGCGAATTTGCATACCTGGTTTAATTTGTTATCCGGGGAATAGCCACATTGCTCCAATCAGTGTTGCCAACCGTGGTGTAATTACCCTATGCAAAGAGGGTAATTCAGCCTCAGATCTGGGTCTGTAGGGTAACGGGGTAATGTCACGAAATCTGAGCAAAACGTAGGGTCATTTCAAGATATTTGTCTTGTATTTATGAAAAAGTAACCAGTGGATAATTAATTTATTAATATTTAGTATACCTTAAGGCCGGGCGTAGGGTACAATAACAGTGAAAGTAGGGTTATTTCTGTGCCTAGGTAGGGTAAGGAGCTCTTAGATGGTTGGCAACACTGGTGGCGGCGTGTGCTCTCCGGGAGTCACTCGGAGCCTGATTAAAAATGCGGTCGGGGGTAGAGGGTGGTGGTGGGGGGATGTGACGACGAAGGTCGTTAAAATCGGCTAATTGTGCTGAAATGCGACATTGTAGACCGCGGAAATTAATCACCGGGAAAAAGTTCACTCGATGGCGTAATGGCCGGTGGAAATGCCATCGATTGATTCGCCCCCGTTCTGCTCTGCATCGGATTTGGCGGAGAGGGGAAAGCGCTGACGTAATAATTACAATAATCACCCCTAGGATGCCGTGCGAAGGAGACGAGAATGTAATGTTATTCCCGAAGGAAAAGGAATAGATGTCATTTCCTGACACACACACACACACACACATCCAATCACCTGGATCTCTCTGTATGTGGGTCGTGTTTATTATCGACGGGAGGCGGACGAACTTTTGCCTCGTCCCTTTGTATATTACTGAACGTGACCGAGGAAGTTCGGTTCGATTGTGTGTCGTGTCGCGTTGTTTATCACCAAACTTTGGGATTCGCGCTAGACTCAATGCCTTCCATCACACCCCCTCCACCATCATCCCCACTCCCCCCTCCCCCTTACAGTTAATAAGTCACGGAATTACAGAAGTAAAGAAGTAAATCTGTCCATTGGCCGTTGAACCGTGAAAAGAGGAAGAAAAATGGAGTTAAAAAAGAAGGAAACGAGAAGAATGGTGGAGTGGCGCTCGTACTCATTCAAGGTCACTTCTGGGATATTATTCCGCTTGAGAGAATCTCTCTCTCTCTCTCTCTCTCTCTCTCTCTCTCTCTCTCTCTCTCTTATATTATCCGTTTTGACAGCCAGTTTTGCGTCAGACTTTTCTACATTTCATTGCCTCATCTCAACATAAATAGCACGACGTCTATCCACGCAACGATATCCTGGACTTATAAAGCAGTTTATTGGTGATGATAATGGTTTTTATAACGTTGAGCGTATTTATGTATTTATTCTTTGTTTTGATTGGCATTGTTATATTTGTGTCCTTGATTAGCGTGTCAGGGATTGGCCGGGACTGTATATTAGCTGGTGTTTGATTTGCGCTTGGAAGGGAGGACGAGACATCTACTGACATCCCTTATTAAGTGACTCTTATTTCCCCCGATTTGTTTGCTCTGCTTTGTGTCCTCTCGTTATTTTTCACGACATGCTGGTTGTTTGTTGATCTAGTCGTGCTTATCTCGTTGTATTTCCATGATACTTTTGACAATATGGTTATTGCATACTCTGTTATATTCTTAAAATATTAGATTATTTCTAAAAAGTCTCCCATGCACAGGGTAGGGTCGTTTCTCTTTTGCCTCTAATGTCATCATGTGTCCGGCACCTCTCTCTCTCTCTCTCTCTCTCTCTCTCTCTCTCTCTCTCTCTCTGAGAGAGAGTATCTTGTATTCGAGTGATTTAATCAGTCCCTAATTCCGTCCCCCGAATCCGCTTCTTCCACGAACCTGGTCATTGGGAGTGATTTCTGATGGATATCTGGTGAAGGAACAGACCGTCCCGTAGATAGGTTCACACGTGTGACGTCACTTAATGACGGTGTCGCGATTGGTTGATATTGCATTGCATATGAGATACGTATATATCTGGGTTCCACCGTCGTCGGGTAGCCAGTTCGAGTTTTATCTCGGCCGCGGACGCTCCTACGTGTGCACTGGCTTTGCACCCACGGGGCTTGAGAGAAGGCCGCTTCACGTGCTAGGAAATACTATGTACAGAGTGGTTTTGTGAAATAGAAGCAGCGTGGCAGTGTCAGAAAAACAAGATGCTGCCTTGACACCGTGGTGGGTCGTCTGCAAATGCTAGAAATGTGTCTTGTGTTTGGTGTCCATGCCTGTAACGAAGTGGTGATTCAGAATTAGCGTTGCAGAGTGCATAGTATATTTGTACCGACGAGATGTGTATGTGTGTGTACTTGAGTCTTATCTCGTTGATGAAGTTCACATGCCACTCCAATCCTGATACCCCACGATTTGTAGCTGTGTCTGTCTCTCTTGACTGAACGGCAAGAAGGAGCATAGCAGCTACTGGCGTTTGATACCAGCGCTAAGGAAAAGTCACTTGGTCCGTCTTGTCACGCCAGGACAGAATAAAGATGCTATTGGGGGACCGTCAGCTTTCTCTCTCTCCCGAGATAATACGTTTCTTATCACGTATGATAAGGACGAATATTCGCTCAGCAAGAATGAGTGACGACTGTAGTTACAGCAGTGAATAAGTGCTGGTGTCCGTCAGTGTGATGACTCTAGAGGAAACGGTGATAACAAGTGTGTTTTAGTTCTCTTGAAACAGAAATTGTCTTATATACTTGTTTCATACATGTCAGTGATTTCATAATCAAGTGGTATTTCCATCTGGAAAGCTAATATGAATCGTTGTGGTGTCTTTAGTGGCGTGACTCCCGAATATATAACCTAGTCCCCAACACAGCAGCTTTTTTCCACATTACACATGCTCAAGGGGTGACACACCTGTTCACCCCCGAAACATCTGTGCTCGCTCTCGCCAACGCCAAAGAGGAACCTGTGTTGTTTCATCGGTGATTCATAAGTTGTTTCGACATCTGCTATTATTTTTTCATGCTGTTTTTGTTCTGCTAGTGCCTTTAGTGAATCTGAAATAACAACAGTGCGGTCATATGTTTATTTCAGTTTGCTGTGCTTAGGAGAATAGGCCTGTGCTTTATAGTTCATTTTTATAGTGGATTAGTCATGACAGTAGACTAGACGATACAGTGCGTTTTGGTATTTAATGACTTCCAGTGCATTGAGTCAGGATTATCACAAATTCAGGACAAAAAGTGTGAACTCATTATTTGGCTGCTTCTCATATCTATACTCTTGTTTTTTTTTTCATCTGTCCATCCGCCTGTGGTGTTTTTGTATGGTAACACTGCGTCCCGGGCTTTAAATAGTTACGCTATGTGTTTAAGTTTTAGGTAAATAAAAGGATATCTGGGTGTACATTTGCAACTGAAGAGTGTTTAATAATTTACTGTATGCGAATACACCGTTAATATTTCCGAAATAGGATGTTGTTATTATTGTTGAATGTAAGCTGAATGTAACTATCTAAAGCCCGGGACGCATTGTTACCATACGCAAACACCACAGGCGGGTGGACAGATGAAAAAAACCAAGTATAGTGGCTTATGTCTGAATGAATATTATATTTTATGTAAATGTATGTTTATGTATGTATATGTTTTTAAACTACAGGCATGACTGTAGATATCTCAAGTTTCCCAGTCGTGTGACAAACCCGATATCTGGATTATGTCCGAATGAATAACATTATATTTTATGCAAATTATGTTTACTTAATAGTTTTAAGCTACAGGCATGACTGTAGATATCTAAAGTTTCCCAGTCGTGTGACAAACCCGAAATCAATTCGCGTTTATCAGTTGTTTTCGATTGAATATGTTTTGCTTATTTATTAAACTGGACCAAATGAAAATGTAGGAGAGACGAATGTCATTTCACCAGACTCTCGTTGCAAGAGAAATTCGCGGTATGATTTCAGAAAGGGTGGAAAATGATTAGCCGATTGGGTCTTGCGCTGAAGTTGGCGTTGTCGATTTGTTGCGTGGAAATAAAAAAACAAAAAAAAAAAAGTAATCCAGCCCAGTGCGTGCTTTTGTTAAAGCCACCCCCCTACCCCTCCCCCCGAGTAATTTTAATGAAGTATGTAGAACAGGTGGAGGGCTTTTCATTAAAACCACGTTGCAAGGGAAATTTGCAATGCAATAGTTATACGAAAGATTATTCCAGATAGCTGTTGCGTTATCTCTTAGCTTTGATGAATCAAAGTTCTTTTCAGTGCAGTTGAATGTAATGAGGCTTTATCATTTTCTTTAGGGCTAAAATTTCTCTCATTTTTTCTCGTCGACTTTTTTAGTACATATCTAGAAATTCCTTGGGTATCATGGAATATGGTTGTGGTTACTTTTTTTAAAATTTATTTATTCATCCATTTATTAAAACCTTTAACGCACTGCTGTGGAATTTGCCGTCCTAGATACCGGCATATTTGGTCATAAAAGTTGCCTTCAAAGAAGCCACTTATTATCTTGTTAGTAACTTGAGACTGGAGAGTTGTGTTGTCAGATATTTATTTATTTATTTATTTATTTATTTATTTATTTATTTATATATTTGTTATATATTTATTTATTATTATTATTATTATTTATTATTATTAATTATTATTATTGATTATTATTATTATTATTATTATTATTATTATTAATTATTATTAGTAATTGCTTGCTGCTCAGGTGCGTTAATTTTAGAAAGGTTCTTCTCTATTTTTCTAAATAGAGAAGAACCTGTATAAAATTAACGCAGCTTTGGCAGTAATTACTTTTAAGAAAACATGTTTAAAAGAGGGTTTACTTCCAGCATATTATTATTATAATTATTATTATTTTATGCAAACTTGTAAAATAAAAGGGCTTCGTAAAGCACGCTCATGACGCTGTTCTTTATATTCAGAGGTTTTAGTAATTCTCAAGAATAAACTGGCGATTGACAAGTCGCATGCCTTTGAAAGAATTCAGCACAGATAACTGACATGCTGGGTCAAAGTTTTCGAGTTCATTGCTAAAATAGCCGTACGCAGTCTTGTAGGGGCAATATGAAATTATAGTATTTTTGAAAGCAGGAGTGTAAATATTTATTTCTGTATTTTTTTAAAGTTCTCATTAGTGACGTGAGATATTTGAATATTAGGCAACAATACCACTTGACATTTTGAACCACTTTGTGTTAAGTATATCTTAGTTTAACCAGACCACTGAGGTGATTAACAGCTCTCCTAGGGCTGGCCCGAAGGATTAGATATTTTCACGTGGCTAGGAACCAATTGGTTACTTAGCAACGGGACCTACAGCTTATTGTGGGTTCCGAACCGCATCGAGAAATGAATTTCTATCACCAGAAATAAATTCATTAGGTTATGTACAGAAGGATCCACAGCGACATTTCTTGATTATCAAGACTAAAATGTATATTTGTTGAAATATATGGAAAGCTTATATACTTTTCGTTCCATCTTCTGTGGACTTGATCAGAGTTATGCATTACAAGGCGTTTCAGTCTCGTACGGGCTTCTGGCCCCAGAGGCGAAGATGAAAGTGCTAATTATAGAAAGGCGTTCTGTAGACTTCTTGTCCGGGGTGGCCATTTGTTTGTGTTTCGGGGGATGAATCACGCGTCGACTGAAGAGGGTGAGGATGGGTGTTTGGGGAAAGCACCGGGCCTGATAATAATCTGGGCGTTAAAAGGCGTGTCAGCGCCTCTGCTAAGCTTTACAAAATGGGTGGCTTATTGGCGTGGAATTCCCTCTGGGGTTGTCTGGATGTAGTAGATGTTTGAGGTTGAAATTAGCTATATTTCAGTTGAGCGGAAATAAAAAAAAATTACATTTCTTATGTATGTTTTTATGTTATACACACACACACACACACACACACACACACACACATATATATATATCATAATATATATATATATATATATATATATATTGATATTAACTACTCTGATTATTTTTAAGTTATTATACGGGAATACAAAATACATTTGCTTGTTCGTATGTATTGTGTGTATGTATCTGTGTGTGTATATATATATATATACTTACATACATATTATATATAGTATATATGTGTATGTATGTATATATTTCTTTTATATATCAGAAACTACAAGGCAGTGCCGAAACACGGTTGTAGTTCCTGACAGTGATACAACACCTCCCTTTGGTGTCTGATGTATAAATTCACACGTAACAGTGATCATAGGTACCATTTATGTGTGTGAGTAGAGAGAGAGAGAGAGAGAGAGAGAGATTTGCAGCAGATGCATCCATCCTCTGGAGAAGAGCCCTAGCCGCCTTTCTTGTATCGGAAGGAAGGGTGGTGGTGGAGGGGGGGGGGGGGGGGGGGGGTGTTGGTGGCTGACGTCGCTTCTCATTCAGTTGTGAAAGAAGGAAAGTTGTAATGGATGCGGAACTTAACGTTAATTTAGGTAGAATATCAAGTAACTTCAGGTCCCAAAAGTTTTAGATCCGAGAGGGGTCCGGAGAATTGAAATCACTTTTAAAAAGGAGGGGGACCAGGGGGGGGGGGTGGGTGGGGGGGGTGGGGGAGGCGCCCTGCGAGGTCACTTTTTAATAGACGATAGAAGAAATTAGGAATATGTTGACGTTTGGAAGTTAGGATTAGGATGTTGAAAATGTTTCGGAAATAAGGAAAAGGAGAATTGGGAAGTAGTGCTGTGAAAATAAGCCACTGTCAAAAAATAAATAAACAAATAAAATAAATAACATAAATAAATAAAAGAAATAAATAAAAATAAAAAAAAGAAATAAAAAAAAAAAAAAAAATAAAAAAAAAACTGGGAAAAATTTCCTCTCGGACGGCCATACCCAGCGCTCTGAATAAATTTTAATCAAAGCTCGCTGGCTGTTTGTTGCCCATGCAAATCCTCCAGCAGAATCAGGCCACTTACGTAAGCGGCAGTTTCCCGTCATCGCCAGTGATTCTGAGACTCGGAATTTGCTTATGAGGGAGACGGAGATAACTTTCAACGCCCGACCACAAAAAAAAAAAAAAAAAAAAAAAAAATGCTATGGCCTCTCATGGTATTCATTGGGTAGGCGGGGTATTGATTCAGACTGCGTTGCTTAGATGTCTGGTACGCCCAGTTGTTTTTTGTTTTATGTTTTATATATATGTTATTTTGTTTTTGTCTAGGTGTTTATTTGATCATTTGTTTTTGTTCAGTTGTTAGCGTCTTGCCTTTTATAATAATATAATAAAATACTGTGGAGGTAATGTAGCTGTTATTAAGGTGGGGTTTATCTTCAATTTTGCCTTTGAAGATGGATTGTTAAGCTATGTGTGCAGATACGCATTGGAATACATCAATTAACCTAATTTTGACACTAAAATTTATAATGAGACAAAGATGTTCTTCTTAATTGTTCAGAAGACAACTAAAGTCAACAAAATATGTTATCTTGTATCATGTATCATTTTTCCTTTGTCATCATCATCGTTCTTTCTTCCTCTGCGCCAATCCAGTCGTCTTGCTATATTACTCCTCCTCCTCCTCCTCCTCCTCCTCCCCACTTACATCTGATACTATGCAATTTGACTAGGGCATGATGCCAACCACTGCATCATATTTTCTCAAGGTTTCCTGAAGGAAGTGTTGGTTGCAGTGAGTGTTTTAGCAGATGTTTTATTGTACGGTCATTGTAGTGGAGTCTCTCTCTCTCTCTCTCTCTCTCTCTCTCTCTCTCTCTCTCTCTCTCTTTCCGTGTATGGACAACTAACTATTACTTTCTTGGGAATTCAAGCAGTTTCCCTAAATATATTATTTTTCGTGAAAGAAGGAATTTCGAGTTCAAAAAGCACAATTCCTTTTGCCTTTTGATCTGCGAAAGCTCACAGCTACATAGAAGAGAAAATACTATTTTTTTTATCGCCTCATGGCTGGATCGTGCGGAAGGAATGTTCATAGAAATTCTCTTCACCTGTGATTGATGATAATGATGATAATAAGGTTGATAATCTTCTCTCTTTTTGTGTTGTTTATTTTGGTTTTGTAAACGCTTCTAGTTTTCTGTAAAAGAAAACTGCTGTGCCGGCTTTGTCTGTCCGTCCGCACTTTTTCTATCCGCCCTAGTATCGTATAAACTACTGAGGCTAGAGGGCTGCAAATTCGTATGTCGATCATCCATCCTCCAGTCATCAAACATACCAAATTGCAGACCTCTGGACTCAGTAGTTTTTATTTTGTGTAAGGTTAAAGTTAGCCTTAATTACGCGTCTGGCAACGCTATAGGACAGGCCACTACCGGGGCGTGGCTGAAAGCTTCATGGGCCGTTGCTCATACATCATTATACCGAGACTACCAGATATAGATCTATTTTCTGTGACCTCGATTATATACGCTTTACAGAAAATTCGACTGCGCCGAAGAAATATATTTTATTGTTCCGGGTTAGTTACTAATTCCGAAATGAGGTTTAACCGAGATCTTTAATTTCGTCTGCTTTGGTTTAATTGAACTATATGGAAATGTGAATATTTTAAAATTAATTATGGTATTTTTAAAGGCCCACCATTCAATTACTTGCACAAGTCTCTCTATTAAAAAAATATTGAATTGAAGCCTCACTTCTCTCATTTTTAACTGTTTTTACTAGAATATGAATATTTTAAAACCAAGTGAGGTATCACTGAAGCCCCACCATTCCATTACTTGTACAGTTCTCTCTCTCTATTACAAACAAAAAATATTGAATTCAATTAATCCCTGAATTCAGTGGACCTCCCTCGAGTGAATTCCCTCTACGCCCAGACACCCATCAGTGATGGGACGTTGATGCTGCTGCCCTGCTTCATCTCCTGAAAAAGCCTGAAGTTTTTTTTTTTTTTTTTTTTTTTTTTTTTTTTTTTTTTTTGAAGTTTTTTTTTTTTTTTTTTTTTTTTTTTTTTTTTTTTTGTCGTTTTTTTTTTTTTTTTTTTTTTTTTTTTTTTTTTTTTTTTTTTTTTTTTTTTAAATACTCAAGGGAGACGGCGGGGGAAAGGGGACTGGAATCCATTAAGTGAAGGACCTGAATGCACAAACAATACACACGGGGGAAAATGGTTCGAGGGCCAGTTGTTGGCTGCAGGTATATATGCCGGTAAGACGTTGGGGGGGGGGGGGGGGGGGGGGGGGGGGGGGGTGGGGGGGGGGGGGGAAGGGGGGACGCTGAAAAACTGCAATTGGTTGCAGCCTCGACGTCTGTGCAGTTCAGGGATTTATAGAGTGTTTGTGTGCAGTCCGGTGCGTTTTGCTGTTTTAGGTGAACTGCATGTGCACGTACGTTATATGTGCATGTATATAATGCATATGTATCTATAACATATATATTAGCACAGTGCGCATTATATGTATATGTATATATATAATGTGTTTTTGTACACTCATATGATATATATACATATGTATAACTGAATCACGAAGTATGCAACGTGATGAATATATTCCACGAAGGAAAGTGAAACAGTGGCATACCCGCTGCAAGGCCTTTCGACTTGCCGTCCTTTGTACTCGCAGCAGTACACCAATTTTTTTTTTTTTTTCTTTTTTCCACTCTCCTTCGTGGATTTTGTCTTTATTTTATGACTATGAATATATATATATATATATATATATATATATTATATTATATATATATATATATATATATCAGAAACAGACAATCATCAATTTCACCTTTTTTAGGAGTAAGAAATAATGATTTTATTATTTTGTATTTCATTTCAACCCCAATTAGAAGCGCCTCAGTGGCGTGGTCGGTATGGTCTTGACCTGCCACCTCAGTGGCCACGAGTTTGATTTTCGGGCATTCCACTGAGGGGCTGGAGATGTGTATTTCTGGTGAAAGAAGCTTACTCTCGACGTAGTTCGGAAGTCACGTAAAGCCGTTGTTCCATGTTGCTGAACAACCACTGGTTCCATGCAACGTAAAAACTATACAAAAAAAAAATATATAAAAACCGATTAGACCATTTCTTTCTGTCTTGGCAAATCAATAATGACTTGAAAATGTCTCCACAAACGCAGCGTTATTCAACCGTTTTAAAACCATGAAAGTCGTGAAGATAACTAAATAAACGCTGCCTTATTAATCATTTGAAAGTAATTGAAAAATCACAGTGCAGCCATTTCCCAGATGAACTCCAGATCGATATACGAGTCTGCTTTGCCAAAGACGTTTAAAGACGCCGCCAGGAACTGCATTATGACGAAATGCAAGAGCGGGAAAAGTAGTATAAATCATTTGCAGTTGTCCACTAATAAGATTAGGAGTGGACGTCTTATCAGTCATCTCGATTCCCCGTTTCCGGAGTCGAAGGGATTTCGATCTGGTCGGTTTTTGTGGCTGTCGTTGGAAGACGTTGGAAAACAGTGCAGCGTTTTGATGCTGATATATTTTGGTATAATAATAATAATAATAATAATAATGAAGTGTTTTAGCATAAGGTATTCCGCCGTTTTACAGTATATTTATTTTTAAACACTTGAGAAGAGTGAAAGCTCTTCATATGAAGCACAGCAATACTTGAAGAGTTAGCCACTTTTCTTCTTCTCCTTCTTGAAAAGTTCGGTCTTGAAGCGATTTTGTGGAAGGTTCTCTCTCTCTCTTTCTCTCTCTCTCTCTCTCTCAAACACACACATACACAAACACACGACGAATTTGCTAAATATTCTCTTTCTCTCTCTCTCACTACGAATTTGCTAGATTCTCTCTCTCTCTCTCTCTCTCTCTCTCTCTCTCTCTCTCTCTCTCTCTCTCTCTCTCTCTCTCTCTCTCACCATGTTGCAACTAATTCAATTCGGTAAATTAACCTGTGGTGGGATATTGACAAAATGTGTCACATGAGAATTTCCAGTAACTTTTCTTCGTATTTTTGGCCTCCCGGAAAAAAAGATGCCACTTTGTTATGGCATGGCTGGGAACGGGCAAAGTTGGAAAAAGATAATACTTTATGGGGCACTTTTTTCCCACCAAATGTTTGCGAAGTTTTTATTTTTTCATTTTAGTTGCCTTTTTTGTTGTATCATCATTTTCTTCTTCTTCTTCTTCTTCTTCTTCTTCTTCTTCTTCTTCTTCTTCTTCTTATCGACTGGAATGTGTCTGCCTCTTAGAAATGTGTAATTAATTAGTTGTCGACACCTTTCAGTGTGTAATTTACGTCATGCCGTAAATTAAGTCTTTAAATTATTTCGTAAAATCTCAAATAATAAAAGTAGGAATATAGTTTTATGACTGTATATATACGTATGCATCTCATATTCTCATAAGCTTGTATATTTTTATAGATTTCTTCCGTGCCTTCACCGCATTGGTGTAGGTTTGTGCGTGATATCCCATTTGGTTCATAGCGATCATATATTATTCAAGCTAACTTCTCAGTTTGTCTAAATTTAACTTGTTTGTAAGGAGTGAAAACGGTCATAGTTTTCTGTCAGCAGATCGTCTTATCCCACATAAGGTACATGAAGTTGGGAAGTGTTTTGTTCCATAGTAAATACAGTATTTAGGCACGGGGTGAGGTTGCAACCCATAGGCCCATGCTCCATCTAAGTCGATCAGTTGTGGTGAGCGCAAACCTAGCAACTAGCACCATCCACCTAGGAAGAACTCCCCGTAGTGCCGTCAGTGCACCTCATGCGGTGCTCTGTATGTATTACTTAAGGTTCTTTGCAAGCATCCCCTTTAATTCCTTTTGCTGTACCTCCTTTCATATTCTCTTCCATCTAACTTTCCACCCTCCTAACAGTCGATTCATACTGTAACTGCTTTGAAGTTTTCCTCCTGTTACGACTTTCAAACCTTTTACCGTCAATTTCCGTTTTAGCGCTGAATGACCTCGTAGGTTCCAGTGCTTGGCTTTTAGCCTAAATTCTATTAAATTCTATTCGACTTAGGAAGAGCTAACGCTGAATATTGATGATGGTTTAGGAAGACTTAAGTTCCGTCTGTTTGATGACTTTTATAGAATGGTAATGTAATTGGGTAGGAGGACATTTGAATCGTATTGGTTGGGCTGAAGAAAAAAAAAGGCTCGTTTTAGTATATAAACAGGGAATGCCTCGAGTTACTAGAATTGTTTTTGTTTTATCCATATATTATGTTTTGGCATTATTTATAAAGTTATGCAACTGCGTAAGAAAATGGTATGTTTGTCTATGTTGATAAGTATTTGGTTCCAGGTAAATATAAAGTTCTTTGTTCCAAGAGAGACAGATCTTGCCGATTGGTTGCATTATTAACCTTGGTACAATGAATTTCGACTTTTATTGTTTGAGAAACATAGACAAACGTTCTCTCTCTCTCTCTCTCTCTCTCTCTCTCTCTCTCTCTCTCGTCTCGTCTCTCTCTCTCGTCTCTCTGACTGAACTGACTGACTGTATTAACTTATATGCAAGGAATTTGGACTGTATTGTTTGAAAAAACCAAAAAGGGCAAACTCTCTCTCTCTCTCTCTCTCTCTCTCTCTGTCTGACTGACTGTATTAACTTATATGCAATGAATTTGGACTGTTATTGTTTGAAAAACAAAAAAGGCAAACTCTCTCTCTCTCTCTCTCTCTCTCTCTCTCTCTCTCTCTCTCTCTCTCTCTCTCTCTCTCTCTCTGATTGACTGTATTAATTTATATGCAATGAATGTGGACCATTATTGTTTGAGAAACTGAAAATGCAAACTCTCTCTCTCTCTCTCTCTCTAAACCAGGGGAAGGGATATGAAAGCTTCAGTAATCCGCGAGCGGTTTTTGTACCTAAATAAAATGCTGATTATTTTCACCGCATCCCTATTGTTCTGGTCTACTGAACGTATGGAAAATAATGCGTATTAAATCCTGTCAAATGGCGGTGTTCTTTGGGATTTAACTGTAGTAAAAAAAAAAATAAAAATAAATAAATAAGTATCGTTTACCATTTACATATATGAATGGATAAAGCGGATATACTATCACAGTTTATGGGGAGAGAGAGAGATAGAGAGAGAGAATATTTATCTACCATTTCACACCATGTTGGTGGAATCAAGCTATTTTACCTGCTGCACTCTCTCTCTCTCTCTCTCTCTCTCTCTCTCTCTCTCTCTCTCTCTCTCACTTACACTTACATATAATATATACACATGCCAAAGAACGGTGGCGCGCTTGCGCGCTTTTTTGTCAGCCGAGGAAGAATCTGGGAGGTCAATATATAATATCCCGATGGGAGCGGAAACTGACCTCCCGTTCCAAATCACCTATGCAATATGCTTCCGCTGTTAACACGCGAGAGGTTACGCTGCTCTATCCTCTCGAAGGGAATTTTTTTTGAAATTATTTTTTTATCAAGTCTACTCCCGAATGGGAGGGTGTTTTCTCTCTCTCTCTCTCTCTCTCTCTCTCTCTCTCTCTCTCCAAAGCTTTCGAATACAGAGTAGGTCAGCGTGATACGGTCTGCATCACTGGGATAAGTTTAGTTCAGCCCACGCCTTTATTGCAAATGATTGTATATTTGAAGTGTTTGTATATTTTCTATATATTTGTAGATGTATATATATAATATTTATTTATATGTGTATGTATATATGCAGTTATATAATATATATATATATATATATATATATATATATATATGTATGGTATAAATTAAAATCTTGTATATCACATGTTGCTTTATAATTTTTTTTGTTGGGGGATTAAAAAAAAGTATAAACGTGTTTTTTGACATCCTTGGGATATCAACTTCATTGTAATTGTGCCTTTAAGGTTGTTGTCTGTATTTGAACAGCTGTGATTCTGACAGCTTATGATCAGTTTCTGTAAGCTGTTCCGTTACTATCCATCAAGCTTCAATGATCGTCACGCTTTCCCTTTTATTGTTGTTTATTTTCTTTTGCATGGCCGGGACTCCACCTTCGATTATGGAGCCTTTCCAGTAAGTGTCCGTTCATTATTCCTGAATGGGAGCTGTATTTCACAGCCCCTGAATTATTCTGGGGGCCCGGAAAGGCGAGCGAGAATTTCAATAACCATTCAGGTAGTCCAGGCAATGAGATTGTCCGAGTATTTAGGGAAAGGTCATAAATGCAAATGCCTGGGAATTTTGACTTTTTTTTTCTTTTTAGATTCCAAAGTCTGGAATGACTGCATTATCCTTTTCCGGCTTCCTTACTGTTGTATTTACGGTGGAACTGAATTTCTTTTACGTAAACTGAACTTCTACTTATGGAAACTGAATTTTCTGTTATGGAAACTGAATATTTTCTTATGGAAACTGAATTTTCTGTTATGGAAACTGAATATTTTTCTTATGGAAACTGAATTTTATGTTATGGAAACTGAATATTTTCTTATGGAAACTGAATATTGTCTTAAGGAAACAATTTTTTTTTAAACTTCTCTTTCTTTTATGGATACTGAATTTTGTTTTATGTTCTTTATAGTGTTTTTTTTTCGTTGTGACTCTGTAGACTGAAATTCTTTAGGGAAATCGAGATGAACATGATTGTTTCCCTTCTGCTCTTAAATATTATTTCCCCAGTGTACAGAACTGCATTTACCCTCCTTGATCTGATCATTTTGTCACCTTACTTTGCCTCCTGTCGCCAGATATATTTACTTTGCCTCCTGTCGCTAGATATATTTACTTTGCCTCCTGTCGCCAGATATATTTACTTTGCCTCCTGTCGCCAGATATATTTACTTTGCCTCCTGTCGCTAGATATATTTACTTTGCCTCCTGTCGCCAGATATATTTACCTTGTCTCCTGTCGCCAGATATATTTACTTTGCCTCCTGTCGCCAGATATATTTACTTTGCCTCCTGTCGCTAGATATATTTACTTTGCCTCTTGTCGCCAGATATACTTACTTTGCCTCCTGTCGCCAGATATATATCCGGTGGATGAGAAGAAGGGTTAGTTGCTTTGTGTGTTGAGACTTGGGCAACAGTCCGGCGCCTTGGAAGTTGGTCTGTGATGACCAGGCGACTGCTATATTTGGCAGACGTGGTAATGAGGGTAGATTTCAAATCTCCGAGCAGGAACGATCTTTTGCATAGTGTTGGAGGGATGGTGTATTATTCAGACATACCGCCGGTGGTTTGAAGTGTCTGTAGCATTGACCAAGAGAGAAGGTATATGGTTTTTACCCGACTTGAAAACAGGTGACGGAAAAGTCGAATGAAACGTAATAATGAATTTTCCTCCTCCTCCTCCTCCTCCTCCTCTCTCTCTCTCTCTCTCTCTCTCTCTCTCTCTCTCTCTCTCTCTCTCTCTCTCTCTCTCTCTCAAACCTCTTCAAGGCGTCACATGCATGCTTAT
The DNA here is from genome assembly GCF_015104395.2 of Macrobrachium nipponense. Lineage (NCBI taxonomy): Eukaryota > Metazoa > Arthropoda > Malacostraca > Decapoda > Palaemonidae > Macrobrachium > Macrobrachium nipponense. Next base: position 3,862,611 of record NC_061102.1, on the reverse strand, counting down.
TGAGCTCGTTACTTGGAGAGTAGCACTGGGAATAGCCCCCTAAGTACCTTTGCCTTACCATATACGCCAACTCCTGATGTCAGCCTCTTATTTTTTTTTCTATCCTGACGTAGAATATCTGGCGGGCGTTATTAGGGAGAGGAGCTGGTTCTTCTTCTGCTCCTTCTTAGTTTTACGACCCCACACCTGAACCAGTTTACAGGGGATCCGTCACCACCCCCAGAAGAGAGTCTACTAGATGTGTCACTGCACTTCGTTCTGCTCGTTTTTGTCAGCGAGAGATAGAATAGAAACAGTATGTCCTTTCTCTTCTCCCTCTCCCGCAGGTGAACAATGATTTACCTAAGGTCAACATGGCGAGAAAGAAGAGGAGGGTAAATAGGTAAATAAACTAACGAATAACAAGTAAATAAACCAAGGTCAGGCATGAGCAGGCGACGTAACTAAGGAGATATTGAATAACTCGCTGACAAGAATTGGAAACGGCTCTTGTATGGCTTCGAAGCCGAGCTGGAGTTAGGGAATAGCATTCCTTTTCCACGCTCAGGGATATTGGTCGCTTCTGATGAAGGCAGAAATGAATATAATCTATATATTATAGTTGGTAATTTATACAGTTAGATTTTCATTGTTCGTCTCTTTGGCTTTATTCTTAAGTTATATCGTCTTTTTTTTTTTTTTAGATTATAATGTCGTTTTGGGATTTATTCTCACGTTATGGTGTGTTTTGGGGATTGATTGTCAAAATATAGTGTCGTTTGGGATTTATTCATAAGTTGTAGTGTGGTTTGGGATTTAATCTCGAATTATAGTGCTGTCGTTTGGGATTTATTCTGGGATTATAGTGTCGTCTGGGATTTA